>NC_090648.1:197297769-197547769 GCF_040937935.1 Hyperolius riggenbachi
GAAACTACTAGACCGGTCAGCAGAAGATTTAGAGAGCACTTCAACTCCATAAAATCGGGACATGGCTCTCCACGTTTGATTAAACATATGAGAGAAGCCCATAAAGGAAATCCTAAGCTGATGACTTTTGCCAACATACTGCAAGTACCCCCCCTATCTCCCGGTGTGGACAGAGAAAGGAAACTCAAGAGAGGAAGTCCTCCTTATAATACGTACAGACGCCATTGGCGCGCTGGGACTCAATGACTATACTGATTTATCTTGCTTCCTAGATCCATGATATAATGTAAAAATATATGCCTCATGTTTGAATCCCTGATCCATGACCCTGTACCCAACGTTAGACTTCCCCCTGGCCTTTATACTAACCGCAAATTTAAATTAAGAATTTAATAGAGATACAGCAAAGGCTGTGCCTTTGAATGTGTTCTATATTTTACATACGTTCCTTCTCCCTCCACTGTAGGATAGGGTCCCGTTGTAATGTCCATATATAATGTTTTTATGTCCTATGGGCCCCTTCTCACTCTTTTCTAGCCAACCTTTTATCTTAAGAAATCGCGAATCGACGCTGCTTTCATTTTAGCCTTCACTTCACTCAATGTGCCAATTTTTGAGTGCACAGTTTACAATAACCTAGCACTTTGAGAACTTAATTATGCTGTGGCGATGTTTAGGCCACATTTTTGTCACGTTATGGATTCTATAACAGTTAGACACTATTTTGGCAGATTCTGCCCATAATCACGGTTGCACCATCTTTTTATAATGGTTTTCACAATAATCTTTTATTAGCACTGTCTTCTCCTTTTTGGCCACAAGATGGCGCCTCTCCCTTCTCAGAACTGCCCAATGCATGCAATAGCGTTAAGCAGCCACCTAATAAGTGTGGACTGCTTGGGCAGTGGGTAGAAGGGAGATGCCGTCCTCCGTATGCGTTCCAGCGTGCTATTGGAGATTTTGTGAGGAAGTGGCCGGTCTCTATCGGCGCGACCGCGCCGAACGCTGACTTTGAAGTGTATTTAACACCCGGCCAGCACCCAGCCTGCACTAGAGCCTCCGTGGAAGCGAATACTTGCGCGAAACGGCGGTAAGGCCCACAGTGCCCAGCACCCACCGCTACCCACACTGCTTCACTGATAAGTATGTTTCATCTTTTACACTGCCATGTGTTATTTGTATGCAACTGTCACAATATGGATTAAATAGCTGAATGCAGTTCCGGTCTCCTCTCCTCTCTCTCCCTTTTCTTGTACAGCAATGCTATGTTTTACACCAGAGCACGCAATCACAACCATATTGTATGAAGCACAGTGGGCCCTGCCAGCTTCCCACTCAAGATTAACCTTCTGCTGCAGTGCCAACCTCCACATCTTCCTACACCATAATTTTATTGTCTGTTTAGTAACCACTCATAACACACCTTATAGTGAATTGTCTACTTATGAGAGTGAAATTCTTACATTTTTGAAGGAACTGTATTACCCCTGTGAGTATAACAGAAAACCCAAGCAGCTCAAGTGTCCCAGAACTACTAGGAAAATGTAGGGAACTCGAAGAGACCAAAAAGCCCTCCCACTAAAAATTATGCTCGTTTTCTATAGTGGCATAGTATTTTTGTGTTTGCTTATTATCCCAGTCAAGTTGTTTTACTGGATGTGGTGAGCACCATTTAAAGAGACTCTGAAGTTAGTCTAAATTCACGGTTTTAACTTTTATTAATGTTAAGCACTATAGCTAGTGCTAAACCGCCATATACCTTTGGCAAAACGAGGGTTTTTACCCCCCAAATCCCCTCTGCTAGATCCGGGGAGAGCTTCCTGATTTAGGGCTGTAGCTCTGCCTCTTCGCGCGTCAATCCACGCTGATCGCCGCCTCTAGCCGCCACCCTCTCAATCTTCCTTCACTGAGAGGGGCGGAGATCCGTGGGCAGATTGACGCGCATGGAGGCAGAGCTGCAGCTCAAAGCTCTGCCTCCATGGGCAGCAAAATCCACGACCAAGAAAGTCGTGGATGTTGCACAGGGGATTTGGCGTGGGGATGTGGGGTTTTAGCACTAGCTAGAGTGCTTAACATTAATAAAGGTTAAAACCGGGAATTTAGACTCGCTTCAGAGTCTCTTTAAGATTTTCATGCCCGGGTGTTTTCTTAGTGTTGTACATTTAATCACTTCCTGTATGGCCTTCTACAGCGTTTGTGGTTTATTCGATGTTGGTGTAGGGACACTTACACAAAATAAGTATTGGTTAATTTTGTGTCCTTACCTCCTCGACCCCATCTATTTCTTTTCGTTTCTTTTTTTTTATGCATCTTGTCATTAATAGTCTTTCGGTAGTTGTGAAATCTGCCCTGGCACTGCTCCATTTTTCCACCCTTTGTTTTGATTTGTGGAATATAATTTTGCTTTCGACATCTAGTTGCATTCACCAACAACCTTCCTTTTTTGTAGCCCTATTTAAAGAATTTATGAGACACTTTCATGAGTATGCTTTGCAGCTTTTTGCTGAAGAAAGTTAAGCTCAACATGCAGAGACCTTAGTTCCCGTCTGCTGTACCACAAGTGATATTTTATACAATAACTTTGGAGCCTGAAATCTCGTTGTGACGGTTCCGAGACCAGAGCCCAGAGACACAGTGTATAGCGGCAGATTAAACAAAACCCGACTGGCGGGGCATTTATTGGTCACACAGTTCACACAAAAAGTTCACAATATTACGATATAATCCACAAGGGAGTGTCACAGATTTCCCCTACCAAGCAGTCACAATTCCCAGCTTCACAGGCAAAGCAACATAAGTCCCAAAGTTCCAGTAACTCCACCAATAGGTGTCCAAGAGGTGCACAACAGATCCCAACAGTCCCAATAGATGCAGTTCTCATCAGTCCCAATATCCAGTAGACATCCGACAAGTCTACACGACCAGATGCGGGTGAGATACACCAGTCCACAGTCCAGGGCCTCAGGACACTAAGTTCAGCAAACCCTCTCTGGGGAATTCTCCTGGCTCACAACAGATCCAGTGAGCTGCTCTCCCTTCCCCAGACACAATCCAACTCCTTTCCATGAGGTACAAACATGAAACCAGCTCTGCTCTCAGGTGCCTAGCTGTCTGCCTCCTGCTGAGAGCCAACCACTCAGCAGCCTAAATAGTAAATGGCCTTAGGCTGATAAGGTGTATCTCTGATGTCTCCAGAGCTTGGGGGGAAGGTGAGTTTTCTATGGGACAACAAATACAGTACTGTACATTAGAGTCTGCAGTCCTAATCCAATCATCCATTGTCACAACTTCTCCCCCTCCCCTCTTAGGCATGTACCAGGGAAGACCTTCACAGGTCGCAGTGCTGGTACATGCCCCTGTGTGGGCTCTGACTTCTTGTAACTGTACCAACAAAGTAGCAACGGAGATCACCAACATCATTTCCCAGAAGTACATCTGCAGGCAGGCCACTCATCACACCTACAATACAATTCTGGGGCCCAAAGCCATAGTCCAAAGTGACCCGAGCCCTTGGTATAGATTGTTGTGCTCCTCCAGCCAGTTGAATCACCAAGTTCTTCCCAGCCTGGATGGCCTCAGGCTGCACTAGTTTAGGATCCACAATTGTAAGAAATGCCCCAGAATCTCGAAAGCCAACCATTCTATTACCATCCACAAAGACTTCCTGAAGGTACTTTTGGTGGACTTTAATGGAAGGAGAGACCAGGGGTTGCACCCCATAGAGGCCAGGGGTTGAATCCTGGAACCATTCAGCTTGCAGAGGTGGCAGTCCCTCTGAGTTCTGAGGTACTAACACATAATCACTAGTCCTTGGGGCCCCAGGTGATGCATTCCTCCTTCCCAGGTGACAGTAAGCCTGGTCATGCCCCAGTTGTCCACAGCCAAAGCAGGTACGCTGTGGAGGGTGACGGGGCAACTGAAGTCGTGGAGTACAGGGCAAAGGGGGTGTGGTAACTGCAGGATGGGTGGATGGACTTGGCCCTTGAGAAGACTGTGTTCTGTGATCTAAAGCTGCACCCTCATCTAGTATGACTGGATACCTGTCTCTTTCCTGAGTTCTGTGGTACTTCCATATAATGCAGTGTTCTCCCCAGGCTCTTTTAGCCGGGTGCTCCACCCGGCTAGATTTGGTGACCACCCGGCTGTCATTGGCTCACCTCCTCACCACCTCCTATGCTGTAAGCAGAGTTGCCCTGCATTTTCATCTCTACCCACCCGGCTGCTTTTTCATGCCACCCGGCTACTATTTCATGCCACCCGGCTGGAAAATAATTCTGGGGAGAACACTGTAATGAATAGCCCTTGGGACCCCAGGTGATGCATTTTTCCTTCTCAGGGGACAGTTAGCCTGAAAGTGCCCCAGCTGTCCGCAACCAAAGCAGTGACGCTGCCGAGGGTTTAGGGCAGATCGAGATTGTGGCATATAGGGCAAAGAAGGTGAGGTAACCACAGGATGGGTAGAGGGGGGTTAGGGCTGAAGAAGTCGGTGTTCGGCGATGTGGGGGGCAGTACAGTTGGGCTCCCTGGGGAGGTGTGTTACCTGTTCTGGGCGCCTCTGCTGACATCTTTCTCCAGTGTGGCTTGATAGTCAGTGCCTCATCTGCTAAGGCTGCAGCCTCATCCAGGGTACCTGGTTTCCTCTCTCGCACCCACTCACGCACTTCAGCTGGGCACTTGGAGAAGAATTGCTCCATTAGAAACACTTGGATTATCTGCTCTGCAGTAAAGGCTTGCTCTCCTTCCAGCCAACGGCGGCATGCTTGGGAGATCTTATGAGCAAAAACTTTAAAAGAGTTCTCCATGTTGCAGGGGGTGCGCCTAAATTGGCTCCTGTGAGCATCAGGTGTTATAGCATAATAGTCCAATACTGCCTGCTTGATCGCCGCATAATTGCGATTGTCTCCTTGATCCAACATGCGGTATGCCTCTGCAGCACCCCCCTCCAGCAACCCCACAACATGACGGGGCCAGTCCATAACGGGGACATCCAGTAGCTCACATTGCACTTCAAAGTCCTGAAAGAACCCATCAACATCTCCCAATATTTCAACAAATGGTTTAAAGTCCTTGCGAGAGATTTTTGGGGCCTCTGTGCGCGCTGATATGGACACAGTGGCTAGCTCATGGTTCCGAGTAGCCTCGAGCTCCTGTCTCTGTTGGGCCTTATAGATAGCAGCAGCTTTCATTTCTAGCGTTGCATCATCTCCTAGAATTGCCATCTCCTCCTCATACCATATGACCCACTGACTTTTTCCAGTCTGTGGAGGTGCCTCTGACCTGCTGATCGCTGGTGCTGCTAGGGATGTCTCTGTAGCCTCACATCTCTGCTGTTCAGCTTTCTCCAGACTGGCCATCAGCTGGCCCTTAGGGAGTCCTCTATAGCTCAGTCCCAGCTCTCTAGCTCGCTATTGTAGACTGGCGACTGTCCAGTTTTGGTATTCAGATAAGCAATTATCCTCCATGATGGTCAAGTCTTCGTCTGCCAACTACTGTGCTCTGACCCCACCACTGCCAACCAGTTGTGACGGTTCCGAGACCACAGAGCCCAGAGACACAGTGTATAGCGGCAGATTAAACAAAACCCGACTGGCGGGGCGTTTATTGGTCACACAGTTCACACAAAAAGTTCACAATATTACGATATAATCCACAAGGGAGTGTCACAGATTCCCCCTACCAAGCAGTCACAATTCCCAGCTTCGCAGGCAAAGCAACATAAGTCCCAAAGTTCCAGTAACTCCATCAATAGAAGGTGTCCAAGAGGTGCACAACAGATCCCAACAGTCCCAATAGATGCAGTTCTCATCAGTCCCAATATCCAGTAGACATCCGACAAGTCTACACGACCAGATGCGGGTGAGATACACCAGTCCACAGTCCAGGGCCTCAGTTCAGCAAACCCTCTCTGGGTCCTAGCCGCATGGGGAATTCTCCTGGCTCACAACAGATCCAGTGAGCTGCTCTCCCTTCCCCAGACACAATCCAACTCCTTTCCATGAGGTACAAACATGAAACCAGCTCTGCTCTCAGGTGCCTAGCTGTCTGCCTCCCGCTGAGAGCCAACCACTCAGCAGCCTAAATAGTAAATGGCCTTAGGCTGATAAGGTGTATCTCTGATGTCTCCAGAGCTTGGGGGGCAGGTGAGTTTTCTATGGGACAACAAATACAGTACTGTACATTAGAGTCTGCAGTCCTAATCCAATCATCCATTGTCACACTCGTAATTTATCTTTCTCTTATTAGTTTCCTCTTTTAATTTTAGTGCCATGAGCTTTAAATTTGCACCATTTTGTGTGCTTGACATGAAACTTGTGGCAAGGTTTCTACATAAATATTTAAAGCAGTCCACCTTTATGTTAACTACTGTCTTGTACTATATATTTCTGAGCAAGATTTGAAGGAACTTCCAAATCGGTGTTCTTTATGGAATCCCTATACATTTTTGCCTAATAGTCACCATTGCACTGCTATCTAATATGATTTTGGAGATTATTAAATGACTAATATAATAATGGTCCTAAAACTAAATCTGTGTGTAATTATGGGCCTTAAAGTAGTAGCTATAGTTCCCCCCCCCCCCTCAGGTTTTAATAACGTTCAAGTGCTGATAATTCTAAAGAGTGCAACGAGCTCTTTAGCGGTCTGATTCTCCTATAGAAGAGGCAGTAATGTCCAGATGAACAGTCTAATTGAGGTTCCAAACATAGGTTAAAATTGCCTGAAATTGTTAACATTCTCTAAAATTCCTCATTATATCCAGAGTTTCCTCTAGAAGTATTATTCTGCATCAGTGAATATTGACTGGGTACTGTGGAATTAATGTCAAATATCTTACCCTTTATGGCCCCCAAAAAAATAAATCTGTTGTCCTGTTCAAAAACACTATTGGTGTTATGATCATGGTCAGATTTTCCAAATGTCTCTTGCCATTCTCATAGACATAGCCCAGGGTGCGTTTTTAAAGGGAACCTGAAGCGAGTAAAATTATTTCAAATAAACTTAATGTAGCTGCAAATGAATATTACATACTAACCTCACCATCAGTTACTCTCAGAAGCTCACCATTTTCTTCTTACAGTGATCCCTTCCAGTTCTGAAATATACCAGTTGCTGTCAGTTATATATCAGCAGCTGTCAGTTACAACTGAATGTGCAAGGTAATGTCCATGTTTCCCTATGGCTCAAGTGGGTGATATTACAGTTTAACAGTGTGCTGACTGGGAAGCTGTTATGGGGTAAAGGCCATTTTAAAAATGGTGGACGGAGAATTCCATTGATCACAGTGGACAAACAGGACACAGGAGAAGAGAAAGAGACTTAGGAGTAGGCTACACAGGAGGTAAAAATGACCCGTGTATAGTGATTTTTGACTTTATATTTTCAGTTCAGGTTCTCTTTATGTTAGCATCAATGTCAGCATTTCCTGGAAAAAAAATATTGCCCTACGTTTGGACTTTGAAGGCTCCTGTGAATATAAGACATACCGTAAGTCTTGAGTCTGGATCCTTTCTCTAGGAATATCTATCTATCTGTCTGTCTATCTAATATCTCTGAAAGAGTGGCATCTAACTGCACTGATAATCTGCTGCACCGCATACTTTCGTATTGATATGGTGAGGTTGAGCAGCTATGTGTATGTTGTAAGGAATTGAAGAGTCAGTTTACTCATTCCTGCTAATGGTAGTTTTAAAGAGAACTGTCCAGTTGAAAGGTTTTGAAAGCCAAGCCTGTGAAGAGTTGATTCTTTGCCCTCTTGCATTCAATGGCGTAAAACATTCTAGGTTTGGATAAATGGTTTATAGTAATGGCCCATACTCACGAGGGACTTTTGTCGCCTCAACACACGGCGCGCACGTGTTGCGGCGACAGGTCGCTCGTGAGTATGGGCCGCCGCACGCGCGCGCACCCCGAACTGTCGCCCGCCGCTCATGTCGCCATGCGATTGAAAGTTTCAATCGCATGGCGACAGTCGCCGCCGCACCTCCCCCGCAACTGTCGCTAGTCCGCGTGAGTACGCGGACTAGCGACAGCAACCTCCATTGTATCAAATGGAGCTTCCGGCGGGGGGAGGAGGAACGTCGGCGACAGCTTCCGCCTCGCCGCTGGTCCCTCTTCCGCGTGTGTACGCGGAGGGACCTGGCGAGAAGCTGTCGCCGGCCTGTCGCCCACACGCTCACGTGTGCTGGCGACAGGCAACATTTGCAGCCCGTGAGTACGGGCCTTAATACTGATGGCAAATGACAACCTCTCGATCAATGGCCTTGTGCACTCTGGCAGATGTGATTTCTGAGATCATTATCAAATTAGGTTTCAGGAAGGCCGTTAAGACAGTAAAGGCCTTTGTCAGTGTATTGAAGTTTCAAGTCATAGTCCTTGTCTTTTTGTACAAAATATGTAATTGTCATTTGGTTCTTAAACGTGTCGTCTCGAACCTTATTAATATTAAAGTTTGACTCTCTTATATTTGTGAATAATTGACTTCAATGTAAATGTGAAACTTTGAAATAAGCAATTTCCCATTTTTGTATTTTAATTTTTAATTGATAAATTCTGAGCCAAAAATCGAAATGTGAAATTTTGCAGAATAAGGAAGCTCATCCCGATCATATATAGCTTGCATTTTCTGTTGTACAGCGCCATGGAAGATGCCGGCTCTATATAAATCAAATGTAATAATATCTCGGAACGGGCTGTGCATGCAACAGAGCTGTGGAGTCCCAGGGTCTAAGTAATTTTTGGGTAGCTGACTCAAAGTTGGAGTTGTAAAATAAATATGCACTGACACCTAATAAATTTAAACTGTAATAAAAAGTGAAAATTATGATTTTTTTTCCCCCTTTTCAAACGCCCTTTGCTCATAAAACAAATTCATTTGATGTGTTAAATTTGGGGTTGATGACTACAAATTGTTATACATTAGTACTATACAGGGCTGTGGTGATGGTACAATAAAATCATCCGACTCCTCAGTTTATGAAACCACTGACTCCAACTCCAGGTACCTAAATTTGCTCCGATTCCTCGATTCCAACTCCGACTCCACAGTCCTGGTACTATACTGTAGATATGATCTGCTTACAGAACTGTTGTGAATCTACTGAGAATGTGATACACATTGAACACAGAGGTGTTGTCTATCGCCTGTAAACCTGGTTCAAATTGTGTGATGACTGCACTAAAATGAGGGGATTATTCTTCTACTACACAAAGTACCTGCACACCACTCTTATGCTTGTACACACCATACAATTTTGTGTTAGATAGATGGTTCGATAGATAATTTCCGACGTGTCCGATCTTATTTTTGATCCTTTTTTTGATCGATTTCTCATAGAAGTGAATGGAAATAGATACGAAAAGATAACAGAATTGAATCGGAAATCCATCGGACGGAAAATTGACTGAAAAAAATGCATCGTGTATACCCAGCATTAGAGTTTTAAGAAATTTCCAGATAATGACATTTTTTTTTACTGTTTAAATCAGTCCCTTACCCTCCCACACTCCCCAATAGCTACACTAATTAAAAAAAATAAAAAATAGAAATAGTTACCTTAGGGACTGAACTTTTATAATACGTATGTAGTAAGGTATATTACTGTTATTTTTTAAATTATGGGCTTGTAATAAGTGATGGACGCAAAACTGAAAAAATGCACCTTTATTTCCAAACAAAAAATTTGGTACCATACATTGTGATAGGGACATAATTTAAACGGTGTAATAACCGGGACAAATGGGCAAATAAAATACATGGGTTTTAATTACATGATCATGTATTAATTTCAAACTATAATGGCCAAAAACTGAGAAATAATGCATTTTTTCCATTTCTTAATCTTCCTGTTAAAATGGATTTAGAATAAAATAATTCTTAGCAAAATGTACCACCCAAGTGATTCAAGAAAGCCTAAATGGTGGCAGAAAAAAACAAGATATAGATCATTTCAGTGTAATAAGTAATGATAAAGTTATTGGTGAATGAATGGGAAGTAAAAGTTGCTCGGATGCATAAGGTAAAACAACACTGTAGGTTGAAGTGGCTAAAGGATGCATGAGGCAAATAAAAAAAAAAATCAATTTGCTTACTTCATGCTTCCTCCAGCCCCTAGAAGACTAAGTGTCCCGGGGTCCTCTCCATAGCGGCCTCCAACATGAGCAGGTTGGTGACTTCTGCGCATGGTCGCACCGCTTGCACTCATGCTCCTGTGGCCGGGAGCGTTCTGTGTAGGCATAGTACTTCTGTGCCTGGGTGGAACGCTCCTGGGAACATTAGCGCGAGTGGTGCAGCCCGGTTGGTGGCAGCTACGGAGGGGATCCTGGGAAACTGCCTGAGAGTGTAGCTGCAGTGAGAGACACATAGGCTTCTAGTGGCTGGAGGAAACCCCAGGTAAGTAAATCTGATTTATTTTTTTATTTGCCTCATGTATGCTGTAATTAAGGTGTTTCCATGGAAACGGCCGCTCGTCCAAACTGCCGTTCCATGTCAGTTCACGGAGGATGTCTCCGTGAACAGCCTGCGAGCCTCCGATCGCGGCTCGCAGGCTAAATGTCAACACGTGAGGAAGAAATCCCCGCTGTTTACATCATACGGCGCTGCCGTAAAGGAGATCAGCGATCCCCGACCTCTGATAGGCTGAAGCCTATCCTATGCGGCGCAGGACGGATCGCCGTCCTGTGCCGCCCACAACAAAAGGGAGAGGGAGGGAGGGAAGGAGATGGAGGGAGGAAATCGCTCCGGAGGGGGGCTTTGAGGAGCCCCCCCCCCACTAGGCCAAAATAGCCGGCGGCAATCAGACCCCCCCCCCCCCACTAGGCTTTGAGGAGCCCCCCCCCCCCCCCCCCCCCCCACTAGGCCAAAATAGCCGGCGGCAATCAGACCCCCCCAGCAGGACATCCCCCTAGTGGGGAAAAAAGGGGGGAAGTCTGGTCGCCCTGGCTGCTTGCTGATCTGTGCTGTGGGCTGGAGAGCCCACGCAACACAGATCTGCCCAAACAAGCCCGGTCCTTAAGTGGTTAAATCAAAATGTGTTTCCACAAAATATTGACACAGGTCCATTATTCATCTAAGTGATTGTTTTCCCCCTGAAGTGTTGCTATTACCGGTATATATTTTACTTGGCTGTTATAGGTAGGAGTTTTTTTGTATGTGTGTCTTCAATTATAGCTGCACAGCAACAAACTGTGAATATTTTAAAGGGGAAGATATTTTCCATACTAACAATACAAAATTATAAGGTTTAATTTGCCCTGGTTTGACTTTCAGCACTGTTAGTAGGTGACTGCACTTTTAACCCATGGGCATTCCAACAGTTTTATTGTATACTGCATTTTTGCATCTAAATTTCATATATAATATTAGAGCAACTTTTGGTCACTCAGTGTGCTTGCATTTAGGTTTACTGGTTTTCTGACATGATTACACTTTTTTCATCGCAGATTCCTGAAGTTGTGACAGCAGTTGGTAACTGCAGCTACAACCAGCTAGTAGAAAAGATTATTTCATGCAAACAGTCGGACAGCAGCGAGCTGGTTAGTGAAGGTGGGTGAGTGATTTTGTATACTTTCTGATTATTTTGTAATAGTTGATATGGTTGTTGTGAAAGGGATTATTATGGGTACTTAAATTTTTCTTGTCTTTTCTATACTTCTTAAGAATTTGATTTGCTTTAATTGTTACTTCCTCGTAATTTATCCAAGCCTGGCAGTAAAATAATGCAAATACATACCTCCCAACATTTTAATTTCAGAAAGCGGGACACTTAGGCCACACCCCCTACCACACCCCCAAAACTCCCTAGTCACGCCCACGATTTTTTTTTTTTAAATAAATATTTTTATTTTATTATTAATTAATATTACTCCTAAAAAAAGGGGGGGGGAGCGTGAGGGTGCCCGTAGGTGGGGAAGAGGGGAGAAAAAAAAACTGATCGAGGCACCAGCCGCGGGGGATGCTATGCGGGATGGGTGGCCGCTATTTCTCCCTTCCTCCCTCCTAATGTCCCCCCAGTGTCCCCCCCGCCTGCAGAGTTAAATGCGCAGCGGAGCGTCATTAATCTTACCATTGCGTCTCCGTACCGGGATCTGGCTCTTCTAGGCTTCCTGCTTTCTGTGACATCACAGGAAGGAGAGAAGACCAGATGAGGTCCCGGTGCGGAGAGGCAATGGTAAGCTTAATGACAGCCCGCTCCGCTGCGCATTTAAGTGCAGGCAGGGGGGACACTGGGGGGCACATTAGGAGGGAGGGAGAGAGAAATAGCGGCCACCCATCCCGCAAAGCATTCGCGCATCCCCCGCGGCTGGTGCCTCGATCAGTTTTTTTCTCCCCTTGCCCAGCGGCCGGGACAGAAGGGGGGGGGGGCAGCGCGGAATGGTGGGAGGGGCCCCCCAAAACGGGACGGTTGTGGCCACTGCAAATAGTACACAAAGCCCACCCCTGCACATCTCTGGGAATTGGTTTGTCAGTCCTGAAAGGATGCAATCTCCCAGCTCCCGATTTACCCATCCCACAGTGGCTTCTGACACTCTGCACCTGTCAAAAGAAGGGAAAAAAAGGTCATTTCAAAACACTTTTATTACCATACACCAAAAAAATTCCCTTTGCAGGCATATGGTGTCTTTTACAGTTAAAGCACTTAAAGACTTATTTCCCGTACTGTATACATAGAGCTTGATTAAAGGACCTTTTGAGGTCCAAAATGGACTAGTGTCATTGCCGTTGTACATCAATTTCTATCTTGTATTGAATCCACGACAATTTCTATCTTGTATTGAAATATGGTGTATGTTAATAAAGTTTACGTGTTTTGAATGGACCTTTCTTCTTTTTCCTTGTCTGGGTATACCCCTTAACCACTTCAGCCTTCAGTCGTTTTCACTTTATGCATCCGAGCAATTTTCACCTCCCATTCATTAGCCTATAACTTTATCACTACTTATCACAATGAACTGATCTATATATTGTTTTTTCCGCCACCAATTAGGCTTTCTTTGGGGGGTACATTTTGCTAAGAGCCACTTTACTGTAAATGCATTTTAACAGGAAGAATAAGAAAAAAACGGAAAAAAATTCATTATTTCTCAGTTTTCAGCCATTATAGTTTTAAAATAATACATGCCTCCATAATTAAAACTCATGTATTGTATTTGCCCGTACTATTTTATTTGGGAATAAAGGTGCATTTTTTCCGTTTTGCATCTATCACTATTTACAAGTTTAAAATAAAAAAAAATAAGAAATATTTCATCTTTACATTGATATTTAAAAAGTTTAGACCCTTAGGTAAATATTTACATGTTTTTTTATTTTTTTTATTATTGTAATGTTTTTTTTTGTTTTTTTTTGTATTAAACATTTTATTTGGGTATTTTTGGGAGGGTGGGATGTAAGCCATAGTTTTATAATGTAAATGTGTCTTGAGTTTTATTTTTTTCACTTTTAGTTGTAGTTTTAATTTTTGGCCACAAGATGGTGGCCATGAGTTTGTTTACATGACGTCACTCTAAGCGTAACATACGCTTAGAGCGACGTATGGGGGACGTTACAGCCAGAAAAAGCGCAGCTTCCGAGAGAAGCTGCCGCTTTTTCAGCGGGGGAGAGGAATCCGTGATCGGGCACCATAGCCCGATTCACTGATTGCCAGGCTAACGAACCACGGCCGGGAGCGCGCGGACTCGCACATGGCCTCCTGGACGTAGCTACTATGTCCAGGAGGCCAAAGTAGTTAAAGAATTTTTTCATAACACGTGGGTATAGTAATCACCCTTTGGGATTGCCCTTCCCTCCACAATCAAATGCTCTGCACCTTTCCACAAGTAATTATGAGACCATTCTCTTTTTTTGGAGCTACAGTTTCTTAAAAGAAATACTTCAAAGCAACATTAACCGCTTTCATCACACAAAATTATGAGATTGATTAACAAAATGTCATTGACCACCCTTCCTTATGTACCTGAGATCATGGAAAATAAAAAAATATATACTTACCTGGGACTTCCTCCAGCTCTCTTAAGGCTAATTGGTCCCTCACTGTCCTCCACCGCCGCTTGGATCCTCCGCTTGGCAGGGGCATTCTGCGTAGTAGTAGTGCAGAGGATCCAGGTGGCGCAGGAGGTTGGCGAGGGACTGATAAGCCTGAAGGGGACTGGAGGAAACCCCATGTATGCATTTTTTTTCCTGTGATCTCAGGTTTACTTTGACACCTTTAGCTAATTTTCTTTATATTAAATCCATTATATATTTAGGTCACACTCCATATGTTTCATCACACTAGGCTTGCGTAGGGATGTGCTAATCAGGGTTCCTTCTTTTAATACCCTATAAATCAGTAATAGTAATAATCGTAATATTTGTATAGCGCTTTTCTCCTGTTGGACTCAAAGCACTCGAGCCGCAGCGGCTAAAGTAGACCACCTGCAGTGTTAGGAAGTCTTGCCCAAGGACTTCTTACTGAATAGGTACTAACCCTATCCAGGATTGGAATCCTGGTCTTCCATGTCAAAGGCAGAGCCCTTAACCAGTACACTATACAGCCACACAGTAGTGCCTAGCTTATGAGCTACATTCAGCCTCCATGCATTGAGAGAGAAACCATCTACAAGAACTAATTTGAACTAGGCATGGCTGCTCTTTTCCACTCCTGAGACCTCTCGCTTTCAAGTTAGTTGCCCCATTTTTCTCCCCGTTCCA
The DNA here is from genome assembly GCF_040937935.1 of Hyperolius riggenbachi. NCBI lineage: Eukaryota > Metazoa > Chordata > Amphibia > Anura > Hyperoliidae > Hyperolius > Hyperolius riggenbachi. Next base: position 197,312,459 of record NC_090648.1, read on the forward strand.
ACTACCCTGCTAACGGCTGATATATCTTCCAGTGTACAAAAGCAGTTTCTTGCTTTTTTTAGCAGTACTGCCTCTCCTTACTGTGTTGTGGAGATCTGCAGAACAGCCAGGCAATGTGCGTTGTTTAAAAGGAAATTGATATGGCAGCCTCCATATTTTTCTCGCTTCAGGTATCCTTTAAGTTGCAGCAGGTTTCTAGGACTCATTTTGTATTGTGATTACATCTGACTACTACATTATTATGTTCTCTTCTAGGTTATGTAGCTGAACAGTTTTTAAATGGAACAGCCACACAGCTAACTTACCATGGACTAAGTGAGCTGACGTCAACACTTCAAGAAGGAGAACTTTGTGTATTCTTTAGGAACAATCACTTTAGCACTATGACCAAATATAAGGTAGGAAATAGTTTGTCAGCTTTTATGTTGTTGTAACTCACAATTTAAGTAGATGTTTACAATGATCAGAAGCCCATTTTTATGGTTCTTTGGTCCTTTTATTGGCAGACTTAAAGGGAACCTTAAGTGAGAGGAATATGGGGGCAGACATCTTCATTATCTTCTAACCATTGCAAGTTCTGAAAATGAAAAAACTAGGGGAAGCGTCTACTTGCAGATATCAGAAAGTTTATTAACCATCTTAGCGGTATGGACGAGCTCAGCTCGTCCATCACCGCCGATGGCTGCCGCTCAGGCCCTGCTGGGCCGATTTTGTTCAAATAAAGAGCAGCACACGCAGCCGGCACTTTGCCAGCCGCGTGTGCTGCCCGATCGCCGCCGCTCTGCGGCGATTCGCCGCGAGCAGCGGCGAAAGAGGGTCCCCCCAGCCGCCTGAGCCCAGCGTAGCCGGAACAAAAAGTTCCGGCCAGCGCTAAGGGCTGGATCGGAGGCGGCTGACGTCAGGACGTCGGCTGACGTCCATGACGTCACTCCGCTCGTCGCTATGGCGACGATCTAAACAAAACAAGGAAGGCCGCTCATTGCGGCCTTCCTTGTTTATTCTGGGCGCCGGAGGCGATCGGAAGATCGCCTCCGGAGCGCCCTCTAGTGGGCTTTCATGCAGCCAACTTTCAGTTGGCTGCATGAAATCGTTTTTTTTAAATTTAAAAAAAACCCTCCCGCAGCCGCCCTGGCGATCTTAATAGAACGCCAGGGTGGTTAAGCAGAATCAAATTGCAGTCACATAAAACACCCTAATCCCCCCCTAAAATACACGGCCGTGTATAGCTGTGATGTCAGCTGACCACTCACGCTAATTCACACATACCAGCAATACAAGAACGCTCAAGTATTTCTTTTGTAAATAGTGCAGCGCTCAACATTCAACAGTGTATTTACATGAAGTGCAAAGCATAACAACCATAGAACGCTAAACAAGTCCCATTGGTTCAAAGAAATAGTCCAGTCTGAATAGTCTAACTTGTTATCCTTCTCCAATCTATAGTTTGGAAAATACAATGCGCTCACCAGAACTTGTGGCTGATTTGTAAGGATCAGTGGTAATCACATATGGTCAACGATAATCCTCATGAACCCTTGTGCTTCTTTTTAGCAGCAACTCAGATGCAAACAAAGAAGAGCAGACATAGCGTAATCACGTTTCAAACGGCTTAATAGCACCCTCACTCTAACTTATACTGTGAAACACCGTGAAAACACTGTGCAATAACCTTCCCCAGTGTTTAATGGCAAAGTTGCACGCTCACCAGATATATAGGCTGATCTTGCAAAGGACCAGCTAACACGCTTGCAGAGATATTCTCATTCAATTCATCCAGCGTCTTGCTCCACTCGGACTCCTATCCAGTCTCTGTCTCCCAAGTCCCTGCTCACTGCTGCTGGTAGCTCATGAAGCTGCTCCCCCGACCAGAAACTGGCTGAGCACATGAAAGCAAAACTCTTCACAGTCTGGGTCCTGTCAGCGAGCCGAGCCACGTTCATTCACTCGGCCGCTCACCCCACAGTACCAGATTTCCTCCCTTATCCCTTGGACCAGTTAAAAGAAATGTAGGGAGTGGTCCTGAGACCTAGTGATAAGGGAGGATATCTGGTACTTTGGGGTGAGCGGCTCTATATGGAAGAAGCCAATAGACAGCTCAATGATCCTGAAGTGTATTTAAGACTTAGAGGAAATCCTTTTCCTGACATTAAGTCATTGAATGGAAAACTTGATGCAGCCTTCTCTGTTGGAATTAACGCAAATGAGTGGAGGTATATGAAGGTGGACACATATCGAATACCAATACTCTGATACCAAAGATACATAAAAATCAGTACCATCCGCCGGGAAGACCAATTGTGTCAGCCATAGGGGGTCCCCTCGAGAAGGTTTGTACCTTCCTTGATAGTATCTTGAAGCCTTTGGTTGAGGGGTTACCCTCTTTTGCTTGAGACACAGGTGAAGTGTTATCTCTGCTTGATGGTCTTCATATTGCATCGACTGATCTGCTAGTTGGTATTGATGTAGAATCTTTGTATACCTCCATTCCCCACCATATTCGGATGGCTGCAGTCAAATTTTTTCTCACCCAGGTGGGACAAATGCATAACGAGAGGAAACAACTTGTATTGGATCTCCTGGTTTTAACCATGAACTGCTTTAGGTTTGGTGACTCTTTTTTTTTTTCCGCCAGATCAGGGGGATGTCTATGGTGGTGGCGTGTGCCCCTGTATATGCTTGCCTGCACCTTGGGCTTTGGGAACGAAGCGAAGTGTATGCGAATCAGGCCTTTGGGGCACACACAGTCTCCTAGATTCGTTACATCGATGACGTCTTCCTGGTCTAGTGTGGCTCTAGAGGAGAACTATCTGTATTCCTTGATCACCTTAACATGAATGACAGAAATCTATGTTTGACCCATGTGGTTGATGAGGGCCAAATAAGCTTTCTTGACTTGTGTATCAAAAAAGAAGGTGAGAGTATCTCCACTTGTACTTTCAGGAAACCTACTGTCGGAAACATGTTGCTACATGCCATTCGAGCTTTCATCCACCAGCACAGGTGCGGGGCATACCCACAGGCCAATTCCTGCGTATATGCAGGAATTGTTCCAACGAAAGTGACTTTCAACTTGAGGCTGAGGCAGTGACAGCTAGGTTCAAACAGAGGATATGAAGACTCTGTCCTTCAGGAGGCAAAAGTGAGAGCAGAATCTACACCCAGAACTGACCTCTTGACACGGGGAAAAAAAACGTAGATCCCATAAACCTGATGAGTCGATCAGACTGATTACAAAATATTGGAGTCAACTTAGAGGTATTTTGTCAAGACACTGGCATCTGTTACAACTTGATTCTACGATCTCCCGTTTAGTGGGGGGTGTTAGCTCAATTTCATCGGAGGCAGCTACAAGATGACTTAGCAGAATAATCTGCAACCCAGGTTAAAGTTCTCCCCCAATCCAAGTGAATACCCTCTCTCCAGCTGGGAGACACGGACCACGAACACTTAAGTTGGTGGAACAGCATCTGAAATCTTTATTTACAGGTCAATCTTATATACACACTGATGTTGGGGAAAAACCAGATTAGACCGGAGTGCCCATAGAAAGTATTTGAAACAATAGCATAGACATGGTACAGACAGCAGAGACAATAGGATTTGTTATTCTGTAAACAACTGGCAGAGGTAGACTTTGTTACATGTGTTAATTTTCAATAGACCAGGTTCTTATCAACAATGCATGAATAGGTCTGAGTCTTCAGATCTCTGTCACAGTGGCTTGTATGGTAATATACCAAGCGGGTATTCAAATACAGGTTTGTCTCCTGTATGGCAGAATAATGTGTTTCTGGCCAGACAGAAGACAAAATGAAAATTTGATGTGCTGTATATCGTTTAATATCAGGGTGGTTCAAGTAGCACATTATTACAACCTTTCAGGGGGCTATCCCAAAATGATGGCAAGGAGGGCACCCAACCTACGTGATCTGTCAGCTGCGACCTGTAGTACCGTCAAGTATGTGGTTGGGCCCTCACTGCCGTCCAAAAGGGATGTACTCCTGCACGAATTGTAGTGCGTGTCATCTGGTGGAAAGAACTGACGTGTTCACGGATTCTGATTCGAGACACGAATTCAGTGTGCGGTCGTTTATCAACTGTAACTCTAAATATGTGTTGTACATGATCACATGTCCATGTGGACTTAAAGTGGAATATAACCCTGCATTTCAACTTTGCTCTAAAACATTATTTACAGTATATTATATGCAACCAGCATTTTTTTTTTTACTAGACCAGCATTGGAAGGGTTACACAGGGCTTTAAAGTTCCTTTAGATTTCTGCAGACACATCCGAAGCTGAAATAGATACATTTTGTTTACATAATGTATCTAAGTGTTGAATGTGACTCATCTCTCTCACTGAGAAGGAGCTTGGAGGACAGCCAAAGAGTGTGTAACTGTTTATCAATAGATGCATGTAACTAAATAGAATGTATCTATCTGAACTTCTGCATATCTCTCCAGGACCTTTAAACCTCTGTGTTTAACCCTTCCAATGCTGGTCTAGTAAAAAAAAAATGCTTTTTGCATATAATATGCTGTAAATAATATTTTAGAGCAAAGTTGAAATGCAGGGTTATATTCCGCTTTAAATATGTTGGTGAGACGACACACACACTGAAAAGCCGGATTCAGGAACACGCCAGCAATATAAAAAATGCGACTATTGGCTCACCACTTGGTGAAAATGTTCTAAAATTACATGACAGTGACCCTGACACTCTTAGATTTAAAGGGTTTTACGAAATGAATATACCAGTAAGAGGTGGTGACCTAGAGAGAAATCTGCATCAGATGGAAATCAGGTGGATTTTTAGATTACATACTCTGACACCTAGGGGACTAAATACTGATCTTTCATTGGTCCCTTTTTTTGCCCACTTAGAGGCCACAGAAGCTGGCCCTCTATGGATAGGCGTGCACCGCAATGTTTGTTCTACGATTGGGTGTACGTCTGTCCAGATCGGCTGGTGAAGTGGTTAACTGATATGAGTGGACCAATTTTGATCTGCCCTGTGTATGGTATGGGTCAGAGAAATGGTGCTGAACCCATAGGTAGTGCCTGGTTGTACCCGTCATAATCTGGGATATCCTATCATGAATGTGCATAATGGGTTGAATCACGCTAGGCTATGGCTGGTGTAATATCGATCCTAGGTGTATATTTGATGACTAGGATGGTTGTTGCATCTGCCAGTTTGTGTCAAGTGGTGAACCTTCAATCCATCCTTTTCTCCTGATGGGTTTTTAAACAACTAACTTCCACAATGTTAAATTTGGTGCACACTGCTTGGGAGTGTGTTGTGTGTCCGGGGACAAAAAACTGAATGAGTAGGCCTGTGGGTTTGCTCGGAGTTTGGCCAGAGGATAGATTGAGAGAGGCCAGTCTGAATATAATGCAGCCAGGAGAGGAGGTTTTGATGCATGTGTATTCTCATTGAAATCTCTTTGTAAATGGGATTGGTTATTCATGTCTGTCAGCTGTTGCTGGGGAGACTCTGGTTGCGCTCCTATTGGCTAAGCTGCCTCCTGTAAAACTTTTTAAGAGAAACTGTCCGTCCAGCCCTCTACGTTTGAGAAAGCCTGGAGGACGGCCGGGCGAAACATGTCACGTGACATGGCCCGCTGGTCAGCTGACGTCATTGCGCTGACACTGCCGCGCTGAGCGAGGAGCTGGCTGCCTTAGCATGTCTCCTGCTGCGAGAAGTCTTATGCACGCTATCCATTCAGTGGAGCTAATGGTGCGAACCAGCGTTTAATCTACACTTAACGGTGGAGGACATTCAAGTCATCAGCGGAGCCCAGTGGTGGTGAGAGCCCGCTTGGGCAATGTGTATTTACTCTTAAGCCGTACATGGCTAAGGTGTGCATTTCCTGCTCTTGAAACTGTGCCTACACCCTGGAACTGTGTAGATCAAGTGCCTGGATGGCAACAGTGTACACTTGCGCAAAGACTGATGGCTACCTAGCGGTTGGTCCACACCTTGTATCCACTACAGACTGTGTGTATTCTCCAATTGGATAGTGCTTTTCTATGACTAAGTACAACAGGGCGGCAGTGCACACAGATAAAGAAGATGCCCTATACAGCATCCTATGTTACCTTTTGAAGCAAACAATTTTTGATTCAAGCTTGCATGACAGTTGCATTGTGGAGGGTCCACTTAGTCTGTCAGAAATACTTGAGTGTTATTGTATTGCTGGTATGTGTGAATTAGCGTAAGTGGTCAGCTGACGTCACAGCTATACACGGCCGTGTATTTTAGGGGGGGATAAGGGTGTTTTATGTGACAGCTATTTGGTTCTGCTTAATAAACTTTTTCTGATATCTGCAAGTAGACGCTTCCCCTAGTTTTTTCATTTTTAGATCCTGGCGTATAGGAAACCGCTCCCCTGTATAGGGTTACAGATACGTTGTATCTTCTTGCGCTCCCCAATTTTCTATTTTTGTACTTAACCATTTCAAGTTGCCTGGCTGTAATGCTGAGCTTTTGGCTTAAGTTGTGTTTGAGTCACACACGAATCAGGCATGCACCCAGTAGAGTCAGACTACAGTCAAAGCATCTCATCTGCATGCTCATTCAGGGCCAGTGACTTAGGTTTGCAGTGGTCTGCGTTCACTCTGCGATTGTTTTTTTTTAGTTTGATTTTTTTTTTTTTTTTAGAATGCAGTGAAATATATTTAAATTGAGAAAGTGTGTGCTGTGTAAAAAAAAAAGCAGTGCCAGTGACTCTTCTCCAAATGTAGCATTTATGGTTGTGGTCATGGCTATGGAGTGTGTACAAAAATCATCCGACTCCTCAGTTTTTGAAGCCTCCAACTCCAGGTACCCCAAAATTGCTCCAACATCTTGACTTAAACTCCACAGCCCTGGTTGTGGCCAAAAAGTTAAATTTTATTCTACGCACTTCAAATGACTTTGTGCCAGAAGGTTTGAGGCTTGTCTCTGCGCTGTACATATAAGTGGGAAACGTTGTGGTATTTGCACAGTAATGACTTTCTTCTGGCAACTCAACCATGCAGTCTATCTTTCTTCAACTTAAAGAGAATCTGTATTGTTAAAATCGCACAAAAGTAAACATACCAGTGTGTTAGGGGACATCTCCTATTCCCCTTTGTCACAATTTCACCGCTCCCCGCCGCATTAAAAGTGGTTAAAAACAGTTTTAAAAAGTTTGTTTATAAACAAACAAAATGGCCACCAAAACAGGCAGTAGGTTGATGTACAGCATGTCCACACATAGAAAATACATCCATACACAAGCAGGCTGTATACAGCCTTCCTTTTGAATCTCAAGAGATCATTTGTGTGTTTCTTTCCCCCCTGAGGGGGGAGTGCATAGCAGAACCACAACACTGAAGAACTTGGCAGCCTTCCAGACACAGGCTGACAAGTCTGACAGGGGAAAGATACATTGATTTATTACAGAGACTGTGATAGTACAAAGTGCTGCAGTAAGCCAGAACACATTAGAATAGCTTTTGGAACTTGTAGGATGATAAAAAACAGGATGCAATTTTTGTTACGGAGTCTCTTTAAAGTGCCTCCTTATTGTGCTTCTTGAAACTGCCGCACATTTTCTCAGAGTCCTGTATTTTAGTTATTTGTGGGTTTTACCTTGCATTCCAAACAATTTTTCTGGCAGTTGTGGCTAACATTTTAGTTAAGTAAAAAGGTCACTGTGGTTTCTCCAACCGCAGTCACCTATGGAAAAGAGGTAGACCAGGAACCCAATAGTGCAGTATCGTTAGGTATTTTGAGGTGATAGAATTGTCTATAATTATACTCACAAGGGTGGGTTGCAGTCCCTGCAACCACCATATGTTCTTTCAGGGAAATAACCGTCCACGCTCTGTAAAACTACCTCCTTTACTTTCTAATAGGGGCAGTGTGGTGGTACAGTTGGTAGCACTCTTGCCTTGCAGGGCTGGGTAACCAGTACGTATCCCAGCCAGGTCCACATCTGCAAGAAGTTTGTATGCGGGGAAGGGGGGGCATATGTCTGCGTGGGTTTCCACAGGGCAGTCCGGTTTCCTCCAACATCCCAAAAACATACAGAAGTTAATTGGCTTCCCCACAAAATTGGCAGCAGACTACAATAGACATATGACTATGGTACGGATTAGATTGTGAGCTCCTCTGAGGGACAGTTAGTGACATGACTATATACTCTGTACAGCGCTGCGGAAGATGTTGTCGCCATTTAAATCCTAAACAATAATAGAGTTAACATACATTTGGTGCCTCCACCCATTTACAAAACTCCAACTGCAACAAACACTGTTTGTTGCAGTTGGCATTCAGTTTAGAGGTGGTGGGGTGAGTTCCCTGGAGGTGAGAGGTCCAGGGCTTGCCCGCACTTCCCTCTAGGTGTCGCATGGTGGTTTGGGGGCCCCAGTGAGTGAGAGAGACCTGGGGCCCCTGGGCTGTCATGTGGACCAGTGTTTGTGATTTTCTATTTTGGTTCCTGCCATCTTTCTGGGCATTCTGGGACGTTTTGTCCACCACATTTGTATGCGCCATACTTTTTCCCGCCTCCCATTTACCGTATTGGAGGGAGGGATTATGTTAAAGGGAACCTTAACTGTAAAAAAAAAAGAAAAATGAATTTTACTTACCTGGGGCATCTACCAGCACCCTGCAGCCATCCTGTGCCCTCGCAGTCACTCATGGCTCCTCTGGTGCCCTGCTGCCAGCTAGTTTTGTTTTTGCCAACTGGGAGTTGGCTGGCCGCCATGCGTGCGTTTTTACGCATCCCTGCTGGTGCAGGAAGCTATTGCAGACATCAATAAGTACATTTTTACGCGTTACGGTTGTAATATGGTAAGGATATATATAAATAAAGGTCCCCCTATTGGGGACCTTTCTTATTTGTACACTGTATGCACTTTACCTCTAGAATTGTGGCCATATGTTTGTATATTTTACCTCTTTATTATGGATTGTTGTTATTTATGAGTAATTCACTATCTTGAGAGGGGAACCTGCATTATCTAATCAGTGTTTACTATTTGAATATTCATGGACACCGGGGTTATCACTTTTAGTAATTTTTAATTGGTTTTATTGTGTTTGTGGTTGGAATTTAATACAGTTTTATACTTTGGATACTATTGTCAGTGTGGTGTTATATAGGGGTATCTTTTCTTGTTTTATTGCTCATTCCTGTTTGGCCCTAGCACACCTTGTCATATCATACTGTCTTATCCTAATTGCTTGTATGGTGCTGGTCCACATTTTTGTTAATTCCAGTATACTTAAACTGTCCGTGTCTGCTGCAGGCTCAGTCCGCAATCCACATACATGCTCCCCACGTGGTTGCCAGAGTAATGGCATGTGAGGCGTCACACACGTACCTACGTATCCGGCGGCAACCACATGTGGCGCATGTATGTGGAGCTTGGACGAAGCTAGCAGCAGACACAGACAAGTAAATTATACTGGGGGGCACATTTTACATTCCTCTCTATTCAGATTCAATCGGTAAGAGATCTGTCTCTTGGTTGATCTGCCCATCATCGCTAAATGTATGGACAACTTTACTCTTAGGATTAATGCTAGTTAACTACATGTTGTTGAAGTTTTCATTTTATATAACAAAGAGCTCAAGTGCACAGGCTGGGATCTTACAGACAATGTTAGAATCCTGTGCTTTTATATTAAACTAGTGACTTAGCCCGTTTAAAAACGGATTAGGTCTGTCATTAATGCCACCGCACGCCCGACGCACACGCACGCCCGCCCCTTCTGGCCCCGTTGTCCTCTGGCTCTCTGCAGTAGTTCTGCGTCTGTCCCTGCACATGCGCAGTGCAAAAAAGCACTGACACTGGGATGGACGCAGGGACATTAGGCTTTTATTGGGTAGGATGGACTTTAGCTTGCAATAAAATGATCTGGTGCAGTGATCCCATGCCCTGTAAAAGCACATTTCCCATTACTCATATCTCTTTGGTAGGGAATTAAAGGCTCTATAACTAGCTGATCATGTGAAGAGCATGAAAAGGGGAAATTTCAGGATCCCGGTTGATTAGTGATTCAAATATTCATATGTCATGGAGTAAAGAGAAATGACTTTTTTTCTGACTTGTGAGAACATGAATTGTGAGTTGCATAAGCGATTAGTGCATGGCCTGGCGTATTATCTGTCTGCTCCTGGTCACAGGAAGAGCATTGACATTTCTGAACACTTGGTCTGTTTTTATCTCATAGAGTTAGATTTTTGCCAGTTATGTGTTAATATTGTAAAACACATTTTCTGCTGCAAATGACCTACATAAAAGAGCTGGTTTCTGCTGAGTAGATTCTGCAAATTGTGAATTATATGCTATTTTTCAAAGCTGTAATTGCAGCTCCCTTTACTTCCTGCATTGTAAAGTGCTGAAATAACTGCATGCCCAAATACCCCCTAGGATCTTTCTATCAAATTATCACATCAGCAACACCGTGTTCAGCATGAAATGGAAATGTTAAATGAAGAGAACAAAGGGAAATACAAGACCATTTTACATGCCTTGATTCATGGTTTTATATTTTTCTTGCTTTACTAGTGTGACTTTAGTATACATTTTTATTTCATTTCGTGTTTGCAGTCCAATGGATTCACGCACCTGTGTCATGCATGTGGAAAATTTGTATTTTACTCTGGCAGATTTGAATGTTTTTGTTTTTTGATTGGTCATTTGGACAAAGACCTGTAACAGAAATTGGGTTTAGTTTTTGAAAGCAGTTGCAATGGGCTGTGGAGTCGGAGTTGAGGAGTCAGAGCCAATTTGGGTACCTGGAGTCGGTGGTTTCAATAAACTGAGGAGTCGGAATTGGATGATTTTTGAACCAAATCTATAGCCTTTGTAAAAATTAGACTAAGGAGTTGGAGCGATGTTGGAGCAATTTTGGATACCTAGAATCAGTCGGTGGTTTCATAAACTGAGGAGTCGGATGGTTTTTGTACCGACTCCACAGCCCTGGCAGTCGCCACCAGGGAAGGGACCTACATTACAGGCATCCAGTTAAGATTGGCTAAACTCTGGATAATTTGACCACTTCAATATAACATGAGTTCAATCTGTTTATAGTATTCAAAATCTTTTGGCCCTCGTACTTGATGGAGGTTGTAAAATTGGCCAATCCGATCTGGATTTGGTACACACCCAAACCAATCTGTAAATACCAACACTAAATGCAATTTTGCCACTTCCTTCATTACCTGAAACAAAGATGTATACTACTACTGTATAATAATACTGTATACTACTAGAATGAGTATTACTGGGTAAGCTTATTAAAGGGAGACTAAAATTGAATTGGCTAAAAAGAAAAAAAAATACTTTTCACAGTGGTGGTGGTTATGGCCTGAAACCACACAAAGAATTGACACAGAGAAGCACCTTTAGTAAAGATTAAAACTCTTATGTAAAACTAGCTGAAGATCCGGCATTGCTCGGGTATGTGTTTGCTGTTGGCTCCGACACACGGTCGGTCAATGACCAAGTTTGTGAACTTTGGGGTCCTTGGCATGAATACTGTGAAAATGAAAGTAGTTTAACTTTTCCTATTGAAATCAATCAAACAAATCTGATTGGCTGTTTGTGGCTCTGCCCCCTTTTGTGAATTTGAATCCCAGTCACCCAATGACTGACTGTATCAGGTTTGAGGCATCTGCTATTAACAATGTAAGAATAGCTATAATTTAAATACTCTCCTTTGAAAATCAATAGGTGAATTTTGATTGGCTGTTGTAGGCTACATCCATTTTCCTGAATATTAATCCCAGTCACTCACTGACCAACTGTGCCTAGTTTGAGAACCCTGCGATTAACAGTGTAAGAATGGCTTTTACATTTTCCCATTTAAAATGAATGACTGGAATTTGATTGGCTGCTTTATGCACCGCCCACTTGCACTGAATTTTTTACCTCAGCCACCAAATGACCATCTATGCCAAGTTTGGGGATTCTGGCTTTATTACTGTGAGATTAGCAGTTTTCTACATTTTCCCATTGACGCGAATGGGGAAATCTGATTGGCTGTTTGTGGTTCCGCCCAGGTACGCATGGGTGAGGGGGGTGCAAAGGCACAGATGGGGACAAAGAGGGACAGAGGTACAGGAAGGGGCTAAGAGGGGGGACACTAGAGTCAAAGGGGGCTCAGGGGAAAGAGGTGGAACAATGTTCTGACTTAAGATCGGATTCAGGTTAAGAACAACCCTACAAGTCCCTATGTCATTTGTTAACTGGGGGCTACCTGGTAATCTGTTTCAGGGCAGACAATGTGGTGTTTGTAGTAATCTTCTTTACAATGTAACTTTATACTATTTTTTTTCTTGGTTTTAGGGACTGCTGTATTTGCTTGTTACAGACCAGGGATTTCTTACAGAAGAAAATATAGTCTGGGAAAGTTTACATAATGTCGATGGAGATGGAAATTTTTGTGATGCCGATTTCCACTTAAGACCTCCATCCGATCCGGAGACTGTTTACCAGGGACAGCAAGATCAAATTGATCAGGTATAGAAAGATCTTAAATAAGAGTACTGTACTCTGAAATGGCTTTCTAAACACGACTTACCCTATCCTTTCAATCTAAAAGAAAAGTGCAATACCAAGTGTATCTGGGGGCCCATGGGAAGGGGAATGTCGTTGACTGACAGAAAGCTGCACTTTGCATTTTGAAGTGCTTTCATTTAATTGTTTGAACTACCATATACACTCAAGTATGAGCCAATCCAAGTATAGGCAGATACCCCCCTACCCCACACTATAAAAACTTAAATTAAACTACTGTAATTGCCAGTAAAATTACCTTAAGATCTAAAACACATAAAAGCTCCTATAATTAAGACATCCTATTCTGCAGTTGCGTTGTGTTAGGATCTAGTTCTGAGAGGAATCATGGTGAGATTACACTGTGTAGTGTAGATGCAGCAGCTTGTGGTGGTCTTAAAGTGTACCTGAGATGGTACACTGGACATTATTTATACTTACCTGGTGCATCCTCCAGCACCATGGCCTCCTTTGACATCCTCTTTGCTCCCTCCATTCTGGAGCTATGACTCCCGGTAATCCTCTTTGCCCCCTCCATTCTGGAGCTATGACTCCCGGTAATCCTCTTTGCCCCCTCCATTCTGGAGCTATGACTCCCGGTAATCCTCTTTGCCCCCTCCATTCTGGAGCTATGACTCCCGGTAATCCTCTTTGCCCCCTCCATTCTGGAGCTATGACTCCCGGTAATCCTCTTTGCCCCCTCCATTCTGGAGCTATGACTCCCGGTAATCCTCTTTGCCCCCTCCATTCTGGAGCTATGACTCCCGGTAATCCTCTTTGCCCCCTCCATTCTGGAGCTATGACTCCCGGTAATCTGGTCAGTCATGGCTTCTGCGCATTCGCGGCTTGGCTGCAAGTGCCCCCGTCCCCAGGAGTGTTCTGCACCCCAGCCGTGGGTGCGTGACAAGAGGTGCGTGGCTGAGATGTGCATGCATAGAAGAGTACGGCTGGCCAGATTACCAGGAGGCCTACCGCAAGAACGGAGGAACTGAAGAGGACAGTGAGGGAGGCCAAGGTGCTCATGGGGCTGGAGGAAGCCCCAAGTATGTATAAAGAAATCCCAGTGTTACCATCTAAGGGCCATTTAATCCAGTGTCATTTCAGCACCTTGATCAGTTGCTATATTTATTTCAATAGAGCAGCCTCTGTGCCAGAATTAACAGGTGCTGGTACCTGCCTGCAAGAAGAAATTGCCTTGTGCCACATGCAGAATTGCTGCCCAGAAAAGCTGAGGAGACAGGCTAGGGTCAGGTTGTGCCCATTAGGATCAGGCATGATAGATGTGACATGATTCTGCTAGGTTCTTGGTCTACAGTCCAGGAGATAATCTGTCTAATCTGAGCAGACCCTGCATATGCAGAAAAATGAGCTGCGCACTGACGGCCACATGCCTCCTCCTCCCCCCTGCTTGTTTTTTTTTTATTATTATTATTATAATAATCTGTAAAACTGATTGTCGGTACTTGCTCATTGTAACATTTTACCTTTCCCTTTACATTAAATATAGCAGGGATGCCAGCATCTTTTTACTGCTGGCAAAGTGAACCGCTGTGGAAAGGGTGTTTTCCCCATCTATGTAGTGAGCAGGAACATCACTTTATTTCCCACAGTGCTCGGAGAGGGGAGAAGGCTGTGTAATATAGCCTAGGCTAAACACTGCATCGCTACTTGCATTCAGACCGCTGTGTTTTCTATCCAACCTTGACCTGCAACCCAATCGCATGTATGTCCACTTAAACTTGATGATGTGCAATTCAGGTAACCCGCAGACACCCTACATACATTCATGGGGTGCACTATACAGATAATAGAAATGCAAAAATCTCACCATTAAAATTTTATATAGAGAGATCTCCCTGCTTTAACAAGCCCACAGGCATTTTTCTTTTAACGCCCCTCCCCACCTCTTCGCAGTACAGTGAGGTGACGGCCCAGAATCTAATGTATCCGGTTGCAGAGCCCCTAGTGACAGCCATGGTCCCTTATTCTGGACCATGTCCATCATTAGGCCTATACTGGAAAATGTGACATAGGATTGGAAAGGGTTAATAGGAGTCGGGCATTTCAGATGAACGGACACACATTATCAGAGTTTGCAAACTTGGTTCATCTCTGCCTTATAAAAAAAAAAACTGTGCTTTTGCATATCTTTTACAGGAACTGAATGGCTTAATTTTGTATGTGTTATTTTACATGTCAGAAAGATCCATCTGTCATCAGTAGCTGTAGGACAAGCAGGATCACTTGGAGGCAAGGCCATTGAATACATAGAGTTTTTTGGGTGTACCTCTACTTACACAGCATGTTATTACAACAGCATATATCCATTTAGCTTGTATTCTTAATTTACATTTGACGTAACCTGGCCAAAGGCCATGAAGCTCAACTAGTTTGAGATTCTAGTGTTGCTGATGCTGGAAAAAGACAACAACAAAATATAGCCAAGCCAGATGTCTAACAATTTAGTCTCTTGAGAAAACACTGCCAGAATCTTGCAGAATAATTCCTTAGATTAACACGCAGTGGAGGATTCCTTTTAATTATAGCTGGATGAGATATTTGCAGTTTGTCGACTTCCCCAATAGTATTATTTAATGTTTTGTTTCTACTGTAACTAGGTTAAGTATGTTTGCATTTACATTAAAATTTTATGAACATGTACACCTATTACTGCAGGGATGCCCAAACTTTTTTGGTCAAGGGCCGGAACAACGCACTTCAGACTTCTGGGGGGCCGGAACATACATAAAATGATGTTGAAAAACATTACATTGAATCTAGGTTTTGATTTCCCCCAATCCTGCCCCTAGGAGAACTCCCTGCAGCAGCCATTCAGTCATGCAGCACCCAAAGAACGTTTTTGTGCACCAGACAGCGAAGCTTACCCAGGTGACAACCTGCCGTCCAGTTGGACAGCAGTGTCACCTGATGCAGAATTGGATTGGAAGCCAGCAAATTACTGCTTGCTGGCTTCTACATATGTGGATGGGTGGTGCCAGCACTGCAATTCTATATGCAGGCCGCCAATATTTAAAGGTGCATTTGGGCATCATTTATAAATTATAAATTTTTTGCTTGGGGGCCAGTGAAAAAGCCTCAGCGGACTGCATTTGTTGTAGCGGGGAACACCGCCTTGATGGATTTATCCAGGTGCTCCAAATCAGGTGTTAATCAGCTTCTATGCATGCATTTAGAAATCTTGAATCAGAGAGACACTAAGGCCTCGTTCACATCATTTAGCGCAGATGGCTGTGCGATTGGAACGCAACGCGTCCGATCGCACGCCATCTGCGCTCCTATGCGCTGCGCTGCAGATCCCATTCATTACAATGAATGGGATCTGCGCTGCGATTCCCAAAAATGCGTGCAGCACGCGATAGCGCAATCGCGCTGCCACGCAGCGCATATGATGGGAACGGTAGAAGGGCTGTCTATGCCTTTCTACCGTTCTTGCGTGTCGCACACTATACGCGCTGCCAAAATGCGCACGGCAGCGCGTATAGTCTGAACGAGGCCTAAGACCATATCTATAAGATTCATAATTAACAAGTCCTTTATTGGGGACACAACCCTTGATTTTATAGGTTACTAGAAATAACAATTAGTTCATTCATTTGAGGGTCGGGTTATGCTTAGTAGAGGGTGTACATAATCATTATGAAGTGTGTTAGGGGTGTACATAATTAAATATGGTGCAATCTGATGAACATCTTGTATTTGACCTTCAATGCTGATTATTATGTTCTGTCTTTGTCCTAGTGTTGGAACACTGGATATTTTCCACTGACATAACCTAAATTAATTGCAACACATTACACAAGAGTATAAGACAATATAAACAAATACAGGATCTTCTAAAAAAAAATTAGCATATTGTGATAAAGTTCATTATTTTCTGTAATGTACTGATAAACATTAGACTTTCATATATTATAGATTCATTACACACAACTGAAGTAGTTCAAGCCTTTTATTGTTTTAATATTGATGATTTTGGCATACAGCTCATGAAAACTCAAAATTCCTATCTCAAAAAATTAGCATATTTCATCCGACCAATAAAAGAAAAGTGTTTTTAAAACAAAAAAAAGTTAACTTTCAAAAATGGTTTACTGACCATGGTATTACTGTGCTCAATTGGCCTGCCAACTCTACTGACCTGAACCCTATAGAGAATCTGTGGGATATTGTGAAGAGAAAGTTGAGAGACGCAAGACCCAACACTCTGGATGAGCTTAAGACCGCTATCGAAGCATCCTGGGCCTCCATAACACCTGAGCAGTGCCACAGGCTGATTGCCTCCATGCCACGCCGCATTGAAGCAGTCATTTCTGCAAAAGGATTCCCGACCAAGTATTGAGTGCATAACTGAACATAATTATTTGAAGGTTGACTTTTTTTTGTTTTAAAAACACTTTTCTTTTATTGGTCGGATGAAATATGCTAATTTTTTGAGATAGGAATTTTGAGTTTTCATGAGCTGTATGCCAAAATCCTCAATAAGAAAAACAATAAAAGGCTTGAACTTCTTCAGTTGTAGTGTAATGAATCTAAAATATATGAAAGTCTAATGTTTATCAGTACATTACAGAAAATAATGAACTTTATCACAATATGCTAATTTTTTGAGAAGATGCTGTATGTATATGTATATATAGATAGATAGATAGATAGATAGATAGATAGATAGATAGATAGATAGATAGATAGATAGATAGATAGCTTAGATTAGATTAGCTTAGATTAGATTAGCTTAGATTAGATTAGCTTAGATTAGATTAGCTTAGATTGATAGATTAGATTGATAGATTAGATTGATAGATTAGATTAGATTAGATTAGATTGATAGATTAGATTGATAGATTAGATTAGATTGATAGATTAGATTAGATTGATAGATTAGATTAGATTGATAGATTAGATTAGATTAGATAGATAGATTAGATTAGATTAGATAGATAGATAGAATTAGATTAGATAGATAGATAGAATTAGATTAGATAGATATATAGAATTAGATTATATATATATATATATATATATATATATATATATATATATATATATATATATATAGATATATAGATATATAGATAGATAGATATAGATAGATATAGATAGATAGATAGATAGATAGATAGATAGAGATATAGAGATAGAGATATAGATATAGATATAGATATAGATATAGATATAGATATAGATATAGATATAGATATAGATATAGATATAGATATAGATATAGATATAGATATAGATATAGATATAGATATAGATATATATATATATATATATATATATATATATATATATATATATATATATATATATATATATATATATATAGAGAGAGAGAGAGATATAGATATAGATATAAGAGATATAGAGATATATATATTACACACTCACACACTCACACACAGACTGTTGGGGGGGGGGGGGGGGGGTTCTGATCAATCAATCCTGGATTTAATCAATAACCTATAAGATAAAGAATGTTATTCAATACCTAGTCAATAATATGCCCATGACAGCTCCCTCCTCTGGATCATATTCTTTACTAGCTAGCCATAGACTTGCAATTGAGGATAATTTAATGAAGTGCTACTTTACCTCTGATAGGCTCTAGGAGTCCCTTTTAGAGGCAGGGATTCCCCCTTTGTCTTCCTGTAAGTTGGCATGTGAATACCGGGTCAACTCCTCGGAGGAAAACCGTTTACACACCTATGTCATTCACTCTATCCCTAATCTGTTTCAGGTAAGAGGGGAAGAACCCAAGTTATAGAAGCCGGACACTATTTTTGGGCCAATGGGTTTAAGGGATCATGTCACAGTATCATATCCTCTCTCTGTAGAGAAATGGAAAGAAAAAATCTTGTCAAGTCTCAGTAGTAAAGGAGTTTAACCTTCTGATAAGGCTTGAGCCGTTATCTTAAAATATGCTGTAAACTCGGTCTTCATAGACAGGCGTGCTGTTTCCCATGCAGTACCCCTAGCATGTGCAATCATCTTCTGAAGAATTATTTGAATGGGCCTTTGAGTGTACCCCTGAACTTTATAGATGTTCTGCGTTAACTGTTCCAAAACTAAGTTCAGATGATGTTGGGTACCCACATTCTGTTGTCCCAATGTGCCTAATTGTTGAATGACCTCAGTCATACCTTCTATGTCTACACTGTTTGCTACCCCCATTCCAGCGCCCATGCCTCCCAAGATTGTATCTGCTAAATCGCGGGACCTTCTTCTGGCTACACTATTCCCTGTGGAATGTGCCCATGACATAACAGCCTGAACCAGGGTGGCAGCAACAGTGCTGCAGTTAGGGTATATATTAGATATTACCCACTCTTCTAAGTTAATCTGCCCGCGGGCCTTAGTTTGAGGACCACTGTATTACTGGCACAGACCAGGCTAATTGTGCATTCAGAACCATTCTGACAAAAGACAGCTCAGACTTGTAATTAGCTTTGGATGGTCACGTGTAATCAGTACACCAAAGTAGTTGTGGTATGCATCTAGTTCAGAAAGGTCTCTTAGTTTTCACACTATGCATATTGGATTGTCATAACTGTGAACAATACAAATAAGTTTGCGTCACTGCCTCTGTAAACACCCATGCTGTCTGGTAACCCAGCGGGATCCGATGCACTGCCCCTGAAGTGAATGTACCATAGAAATATATTAGCGTTGGGGTGCGATGTGACGCAACAGATTCTGTGTGAAAGGACCCTAAAGAAACTGCTGTTCCATGCTTTATATTCAGGGAAAGCAGTTAGTTGTATCCAGATGATAAATAGTGAAGATTCATCAGCCGGGTCTGACTTGATTTTACTTACAGAAAGCCTAAGGGTACTCCACAGAACCTTCTACAGAGATGAAGCAGTTAAAAAGAAAATAATAAAAAACCTCCTGAATGGAGTCCACAACAGGAGTTTAATTTCTAGCAATGACTTCCTATTTAATCAGAGTGTTTAACAGAATCACACCAGGGCTCTTTATTATCTTTTTATTCCCACAATCAAGGAGAAAATTCCATTTGATTTTTGCCATTAGCATTGGTGCCCTACTGATGTAAGCTGTGATTGAGTACTGTTGTCATATCAGTGCAGTGTCTTGCTGCAGAGTTTACGAGACTTTAATACATTATTTATCAGCTTTGTGACAACAGCTGATGGCTCCGGCACACTATAATTACTTGTTTTCCGATAGTCAACTTGGAAATGACATTTTGAATTTTAACAAAACTGCAGCAGTTGGATTTTATCCTAAATGCCTTACTAGCATGGGAAAGAGGAGCCAGATAGGTGAAAGTAATTGCTATTTTATATGCATAGCATGCACCATATGTTCTTGCTTTGGTAGGAGGATACAGGTGCACATGTTGTGTGGTCTCCTATATCGCACCTTCTGGATTTTTAACAGGGATTTGTAAATTGGTACTTAATGGACATTAAAGTATCATATTTTACGGAAAGGCAAATGTAAGCAGTGAATCCCTGTAAAGTAACAAATGATAGTACAGCAGAGTCCACGTTATCTGGAATGACATGCCTAAAGGGAATAACTGGGACTGTGCTTTGGGAGGTTTGCAGGGCATAAAATACTTACCGAGCCACTGGGTGGCGCCTTCTACCCTTTCTGTAGCTCCTACCAACTTTGATGTCTCTACACAGCGGCGTCACGTGACCCGATGCGGATCAGGTGACCTGCCGGGAGCCATACATGGAGAATGGCGGAAAGCCACTAGGAGCTACAGGATGAGTAGAAGAAGCTGCCTGGAGGCAAGGTAAGTATTTCATGATGGGGGAGAGGGGGAACTGGCAAGCACATGTATCCGGCATCAGGCGATCTCCGCTGGTTCCAGATCCCGGGGATCTTGCTGTAAATGTGTATGGAGTTATAAAACTCATTAGAGGACACCTGAGGCGAAAACTAATGAAATAAACAATTGTATCTATCTTCCTTAAAAATGACTTTTTAAGATATTCCACAGTTTTATTTTATGTTTAAATTTACTTTTTAAGTTTTAACTGTTTTATTGTTTTTGCTCAATGATACATTCATTGAAGTATGCCAGAGTTAAAATCTATTAACTATTGACCATTTTTATCTCTTTCCTTCTCTCAGAAGCCATTTTCTGCTAGGAAAGTGTTTTATAGTTGGAATTTCTTATCAGTGAGGGTCACTTGCTGTCTGAGTCAGGACTGAGTCAGCCACTTACATACCTGATATTTAACTCTTTCTTTCAGGCAGATAAAGTAAAAAAAAGAAACACAGCAAAGTTATTTGTGTGCTAGGCACTGTATATACTTATGTCTATATCGTCATGTTACATGTCACCTTGGGTGTCCTTTAAAGCTATAAAGTGCAGGGAACACCACCTTCAGGCATTGTGTGTTACTCTGAATGTTCCAGCATCCTCCATACAACTTGCATATGGTTGTTTTTATTCACTCATTATTTTTTTTATATTACCTTGTATAAAGGATACCTACGTTAACTGGAAATTTGAGTGCCTGTTAGTGGCAGAAGTTTGGATGGCACTATAGGCGACTGTTGAAATAGCATTGAGGGGACATTTGCGCTCTCTTCTGAGATCAGGGGATAGATTTATAAAAATAAAAAAGTCAGTTCATGTATTTTGGCTTAGAACGCTCTGACTGAGAAGGGCTGTATCCTTCAGTTGAGACAATACTACTTTTTTGACTGATACACACAGGCTAAAACTGGGGGATTCTTAAAAAATCATTTTGATGAGTAGGAGGGTAAATACAATTGTTTATCTCATCAGTTTTTTTCACCTTGAGTTTCCTTTAAAGATGGTCATAAGATCTGGATCCTGTGACAGGACACGATTAATTAAATACAAAACACTGGAGCACTCTGAAGTGGCCTTCTATGACCCCCAATTTTGAATTCTATCACACATCCATGAAAAGACATAAAACACGATTGTTATACCAGCTGGTGCCCTCTGTGTGTTTCTTGCAGAAGTGACAGTCTGTGTGTTTTCTAGGATTACCTGATGGCATTGACACTGCAGCAAGAGCAGCAGAATCAGGACATAGACTGGGAACAAATACCAGAAGGCATTAGTGACCTAGAACTGGCCAAAAAGCTTCAGGAGGAAGAAGACAGGAGAGCGTCACAGTATTATCAGGAACAAGAGCAAGCAGCAGCTTCTGCTCCACCACAGGTACTATTCCTTTTTATTTCCCTAAAACTAAATGTTACAACCCCCCTAACACCACTTCTGTACCTTTTTTTTTTTTCAATTATTTTTTTTATTTTTTAAATATTTACTTGTCTTTCACCAACATCAGTGGCGTAGCTATAGAGGATGCAGAGGCTGTGACCACACCTGGAGTTGAAGGACAATACAGGGCTTTACTTTAGCTGGTACATTAGCTCTTCATGGGTGCTGACAACAGATGGATGTGTACCCTGTATTGTCCCCATACAGCAGCTGTGCTTCATAAACTATCACCAGTGGCTCCCAGTTGTATGTGGTCCAGTGTTTGTCATGGAAAGAATTCGAAGACATAACAATTGTTTAGGTAATAGTATAATCTCGTTATAGATATAGTATAACTTTGGGTATAGTAAACTGAATGTCCAGGTCCCGGCAAAGCAACATTATAAGTATATGGGAGTAACACCTGGTATAGTAAATATATAGAACTTGTTATAGTAAACCTGGTTTTCGGCCCGCGGTATTCTGTGGGCGGGCGCACGCGTCATACGCCATTCAGAGACCCATGAGCTGTGGGCGGGCTGGCAGCCACTTGTAGCCTGCTTACTATCTGCACTCTACTCTGGGCCTGCGTGGATTACCTTAAAAGCACCAGCCGGTGAGACCTACGCTTCCTGTGTAAACTCCTGTCTCGTAACTGAGGGAATTGTGTATCTGTGACTTGCTTGTGCATGGCTGCAATGCTACCTGTATTAACCGGTTCAGCGCCGCAGTGCCGAAAATCTCATGCATCCGAGCAACGTTCACCTCCCATTCATTCGCCTATAACTTTATTGCTACTTATCACAATGAATTGATCTATATCTTGTTTTTTCCGCCACTAATTAGGCTTTCTTTGGGTACTACATTTTGCTAAGAATTATTTTTTTCTAAATCCATTTTAACAGGAAAATTAAGAAAGAAATGAAAAAAATTCATTATTTCTCAGTTTTTGGCCATTATAGTTTGAAATTAATACACTACCGTAATTAAAACCCATGTGCTTTATTTGCCCATCTGTCCCATTAATTACACCATTTAAACAATGTCCCTATCGCAATTTATGGTGCCGATATTTCATTTAGAAATAAAGGTGCATTTTTTCAATTTGCGTCCATCACTATTTATAAGCTTATAATTTTAAATAATATAATAACATACTCTCTTGACATGTATATTTAAAAAGTTTAGACCCTTGGGTAACTATTTATGTTGTTTTTTTTTTTTTAATTGTGTTTTTTTTATTTTATTTTTTAATAAAAAATGTATGTGGGTAATTGTTGGTGTGGGAGGGAAACTGCTTATTTTACATGTAAAATAAGCAAATTCTTTAATTAAAAATGTATGTGGGTGCAGTTTACTATTTGGCCACAAGATGGCCATAGTGAGAAAAGTCCTGGATGCGAACGATCTCGCATCCAGGAACCAAAATTCAGAGGAGTTGTTTCCTGGGGGCAGAAATACCACGCTCTCTGGAGAGAAAGCGTCGGTATTTCTGCGGGGAAGTTAGATCGGTGAATGGGAATTATATTCCCATTCACTGATCGGGGGGCTAGCGGCGGGCGGGCGCCCGATCGCGCGCACCACGTATTGAAAGCAGCAGTGCCTTTCTGGACGAGAAAGCTCGTCCAGAAAGGCCGAACTGGTTAACTGGTGAGATCTGTGCTTCCTGTGCAAGCTGTTGTGTAATTATTGCATGCAAATCCCTGCATGTTTAGCAGTGTGCATTTTGATCTTGCTTAGACACTGTCTGTGCTCACTTGCTAAAGCATTGAAAGAAAAAAATACTCCCACCTATCGATTGAATTATGATACAGCATTGTATCTTTATGCTCAAATATGACATTTTCTGATATTGTAAACTACTTTGCCCGGTCCCTTGGGGTTTACTATAAACAAATTTTTTATTGCTACGCCCTTGACCAGAAGGATTGTGACACATTGTCCATTCACTGCATTGAGTGAGGCTGCATCATACTGCTCACCATTGCAGCCAGCACTGGTTTGCCTAGTGCCATACCAATTCAATTTTTTTGGGGGGAAAAAAATATTAACCTCTTTGTCCACTGCTACAGTATATCTACGTCATCTGTGGCACCCTCCAAGCCACCATGACTTAGATATACTGACCTGCTGTGCACGATTGGGTGCAGAGTGCACCCCCCCCCCTTCCCCGCACTGTCAGCTGCCTTACTAATTGGTGAAAGGGAAAATGTTCCCTTTTAGCCAAGTAGTAACCCCCCCCCCCCCCCCGCGCGGATGAACGATTACCGCTGTAGCAAACAGCGGTGATCCTTCATCTCTCCCTCTCCGTGGCCAGATCGATAAAAAAAATGCCCCTGCAAGCAGAATATCTCACCTTACCTGGCTCCTGCGATCATCCTTCAGCCCCAGTTTCCATTCACCGCGGTGCACGCAGCCCTGTGATGCCGAACATCCAGGTCCCGGCTTGATGATGTCATCAAGCCGGGACCCGGTGTTCGGCATCACAAGGCTGAGTTCAGTGCGGTGAATGGAAGCTGGGGCTGAAGGATGATCGCAGGAACCAGGTAAGGTGAGATATTCTGCTTGTAGGGGCATTTTTTTATCGCTCTGGCCACGGAGGGGGCAGAGTAGTAAGGGGGGGGGGCACATCTGGCTACCCATAACGGAGGGTGGATGTAGTGTTCCGAAGGGGGGGGGGGGTTGAACTGTATTTTGGGGCCCATCAGGGTAACAGGGGGTGGGGAATTAATAATGGGTGGCACATCTGATGGTCCTGGGGGCCATAACCTAACACTGGGGGCACATTTGGCTATAATGGGGAGGGGGCGCTAATCCTGGGGGCACATCTGACTACAATAGGAGCCAGTGATCCCGGGGACACATCTTGCTATAATGGTGGGCCCTATTCCGGGGGGGGGGGGGGGGGCGCATCGGTTTATCTATATGGGGGGGCTAGCAAATACGGGGGACAGATCTGGCTATACTGTGGGGCTGATATTGGGGGCACATCTGGCTATACTGGGGGGGCTGATACTGGGGACACGCCTGGCTATCTATCCTTGGGGGACGTAATACTGGTGGCATGTTTGTTATCTACTGTAGCATTTTTTATTTTTTACTGGAATTGGTGAAACCTAAGGATTAATGCAATTTTTCATTTCCCCCCCTCTTTTTTCCCATTTAAAATACATAGAATTTTTTTTTCCTTGGGTCAAAATACCCCCATATGAGCGTCTAGTATGTCCTGAAAAAAACGATACCTAGATCATTTAGGTGTCGTGAGTAGGGATAAAGTTATGGCTGTTTAAATAGGGACATGGCTAAAGCGTCAAAACTGCTCTGGTCCATAAGGGGAAAAGAAGGTCTGGATGCGAAGTGGTTAAAGAAACATGTAGACAACAAAGTTTTAATGCACAAAATAGTCTAATACTTGTACAAGACTCCCCTGCCTTGGGCACCCTACATAACCCAGGAAAGCAGTAATTGGCTTAGTCAGGTTGTTTTGCCTGGTTATGTTGTTTGTACTGTACAGGTAGCCTCTTGTCTGATCTCCATCCCTACTCCTTAGTATAGTGCATGCAGTGCTGTCAGGCATGCATAAGTGTTATAAGCTTCCAGGCAGACTGCCATACAAAGCGCTCACAAATGATTGTTTTTATTGTCAATGAGTAACATGTGTATTGGACTTTGTTTTTGCTGATGCTGCTACTCAAACTTCTTTTAACCACTTGCCGACAGCACACTCATACTGTGCGGCGGCAAGGTGGTAGCTGGAGGACCAGTGATGCACATCTGCGTCGCCAGGTGCCTCCCTAATTAATCAGGAAAGGCCGCTCGCGCGAGCGGCCGTTTCCTGTCAGATCACGGAGCGGGTCTCCGTGAATAGCCTGCGAGCCGCTGATCGCGGCTCGCAGACTAAATGTAAACGCCGGAGACGTTTGTCTCCTTTGTTTACATTGAACGGCGCTGCTGTAAAGCAGATCGGCGATCCCCGGCCAATCAGCGGGCCATGTGACAGATGACAGCCTGTCACAGGCTGCACAGGACGGATAGCGTCCTGTGCAGCCCTGATCACCAGGGGTGAGAGGGAGGGGGGGGAATTTCGCCGCAGAGGGGGGCTTTGAGGTGCCCCCCCCCCCCCCCGCAACACCCAGGCAGGCAGGAGCGATCAGACTGCCCCCTGCACATCATCCCCATAGGGGGGGGGGAAAGGGGGGTGATCGGATCACTCTGCCTGCAACCTGATCTGTGCTGGGGGCTGCAGAGCCCACCCAGCACAGATCATAAAAAACAGCGCTGTTCTTTAAGGGGGAGTAAAGGCTGAGTCCTCAAGTGGTTATCTGCATTGATTGCTTTCATATATTTGTTTACTGCAGCCAGGACAGCAGCCTCAAGCAAGCGCCAGTCCGTCCAGTGGGCAACCATCAGGGAGCAGTGAGAAAAAGAAGAAAGAACCCAAAGAGAAGGAGAAAGACAAGAACACATGTACACTCTTGTAACGGATCAAAATGTCTTTTTAGGAATCTACCACGGCAGTGGGTCCAGGAAAAGGAGACAACGGTTATAAGCCACCTGTGCCTCAACACCCCCAGCTGTGCTTCAGATTGTTAGGGGGGGAATTGTTACAGACTTGCTACACTCATTACTTTTATCAATGGAGTAGTGTGGTGAAACCATGTGTCCTTGTCACAAAGTGTGGAGCAAAAGCACTAAGTACATCTCTTACGTTCTGTTTTTGTATCCTTGTGGCTTTCTCGAGATTAAGCCATAATAACTGATCCCACCTTTTTGTACCCGCAGGAAAGAAGAAAAGTTACCATTCCGGACAGGAATTTATCTTGACTATTGCTCAGCAAATTTTTAAGAGTTCTAGAATAAGACTGTCCCAGCATGCTTTGCCTCTAAGTGCTGGCCTTACTTCCCCCTATCCAGTGACTTGCTCTGTAACTGTCCCATAGGTTTCAGATCCATCTCATGTATTTTACCCCTGTATATAAACATCCAGTTAGGCATTACTTGGTATAATTAAGGGAATATTTACTACTTCACTGTGTCATAACCTGGGTATTGCACCCAAAAATGTCAGGTTTAAATATTTTGTGACAAACTACACTTTTTTTTTAATATTTAGGACCAGACTGACTTCCATTTTTGTATACAGTGTTCTGTACTTCATATGGTAGCATAAGGAGCTTAGGTTGTGTCTTGTCAATAAGGTTAATCTAGGTCATTGCCTTTTAAACCAATAAATGTGAGACTGTTACATACTGCTATAGGAGCACCACTTGGGGTTTGCAGCTTGGAATGGTCATTTTTTTTAAAGGAGGCTGAACTAAGCTGTTTTAATTGTAACTGTCTTGTTAAACCTGTACTGGATCTGTCCATTAGGAAGTGTGGCTGATTACTGATTGATGATGTTGGTATGTATTTATATTAGATTATATGGTCTTATTCTACATGTTTCTTGAACATAGACAATCAATGTCTGCATCGGTTATATGTGTTTTGTGTGTTGCTGCAATATTAATGTACAACCGCTATAGGCAGTTGTCTGGGTAAGTTGTGGGAATATATGAATACTTACAATACTGGGTGATGTGTCGAGTCACCCATTACCTTCTTTTATATCTTGGAGATTTTGTTAGATCTAACAATTCCTCCCCAGCAACCAGTACGAACTCTAATAAGGGATGCCCGCCTCGCCTTACACTTTCTATAAACTACATTTAAAGAGAAATTTTAGCGAAAAGGGGGAAAAAAAATCAATACATTGCAAAGTGAAAAGTTAAAAAATAGAAAAGATATCAAGAAATGATTGATATTCGCCATGTAATTTGTTCATATTGTTGGCTCCACAATGAGCTTGCAAATCATCATCTTTACTATTGGCAGACAAGAAAAAAACTAGACAGCACCAACTGCCATTCTTTATAACCACACCCCCTAACATTGCAAGGCTAAAAGGTTGCTTTTGTATAGAAATGCATAGAGACAAGACAAATAACATCTATATTGCGCTTTTCTCCTGGCGGACTCTATATGCTCTACAGGCAGTAGCAGTGTTAGGGAGTCTTACCCAAAGTCTCCTACTGAATAGATGCTGGCTTACCAGGTTTCCTGTGTCAGGCAGAGTCCTTAACCAGTACACTAAGGAGGGAGATATTGATTGCTTGGCTATTGGAAACAGCTGTTATTTCCCACAATACAATAAGATTCACAGACAGGAACCTGTCAGGACCTAGGCCCTGACATCACACTGTGGAAGGGTTTCACCACAATATCAACTATACAGACTCCTCTGGTGCTCTGTTTGAGGAAAGGTCGAGATTTCTCAAAGGAAAGGGGGTATTGGCTACTGATTGGAATGAAGTTCAACCATTGGTTACAGTTCTTTTTTTTTTTTTTTTTTTTTTAAGCTGGCCATACTCTGTACACTTTGTAGTAGATCAGGAAAACAATCAAGATTTCCCTGATATCTCTTATTTTTGTAGTCTACCATATTGTACTACTCAATATTAGATCAGACTCCAGCATGATTGTAATTTAATATAAATTGTACCACTGCTAGCTTTGTACTGCTCAATGCACGACAAAGCTATGCGCACTACTTCTACCCACAGAACTCCTGCACTCCTGCCATGCTTTCGTAATCAATATTTGATTGATTAAATTATTTATCAAATGGGGGGGGGGGGCTTACATTTTCATAGATTTGTGTTTGATTCAATATAAAAAAAACTAACCTAAAATCTAAGCTATGAAATAAAAAAAAAAAAAAAGAGGCTGCCATATCTATTACCCTTTAAGCAATACCAGTTGCCTGGCTATCCTTCTGATCCTCTGCCTCTAATATATTTGGCCATGGACCCTGAACAAGCATGCAGCAGATCAGGTGTTTCTGACACTGTCAGATCTAACCAGATTGGTTGTTTCTGGTATGATTTGCATATTCCTGTAGCCAAATAGATTAGTACGGCTGCCAGACAACTGGTATTCTCACTTCAATTGTCCTTTAACCACCCTGGCGTTCTGATTAAATCACCAGGGTGGCTGCGGGAGGGTTTTTTTTTTAAATAAAAAAAAAACTATTTCATGCAGCCAACTGAAAGTTGGCTGCATGAAAGGCCACTAGAGGGCGCTCCGGAGGCGTTCTTCCGATCGCCTCCGGCGGCCAGAAGTAACACGGAAGGCCGCAATAAGCGGCCTTCCGTGTTTCGCTTACCTCGTCGCCATGGCGACGAGCGGAGTGACGTCATGGACGTCAGCCGACGGCCTGACGTCAGCCACCTCCGATCCAGCCCTTAGCGCTGGCCGGAACTGTTTGTTCCGGCTACGCTGGGCTCGGGCGGCTGGGGGGGACCCTCTTTCGCCGCTGCACGCGGCGATCAGGCAGCACACGCGGCTGGCAAAGTGCCGGCTGCGTGTGCTGCTTTTTATTACATTAAAATCGGCCCAGCAGGGCCTGAGCGGCAGCCTCTGGCGGTGTTGGACGAGCTGAGCTCGTCCAGACCGCTCAGCAGGTTAAGGAGAAGTTGGATTGCAAGACAACAGTGGTTGTTGATACTCCAGGCAAAATTGAAAAAGTACACACACAAAAAGTCAATGGACTTACTCCTCCCAGATACAGGCATTTTCCTCTTAACCATGGCACGTGCAGTGCTCTGGTTAAAGGTGGCCATACACTGGTCAATTTGCCATCAGATTCGACCAACAGATAGATTCCTCTCTGATCGAATCTGATCAGAGAGGGATTGTATGGCTGCCTTTACTGCAAACAGATTGTGAATCGATTTCAGCCTGAAACCGATCGATCACAATCTGTGGAGCTGTCTTCTCTGGTCCCTCTGTTCTTGTGCTTTGGTAAGCTGACCAGTCGTGCGTTTCTATGTATGTGAGCCCTGTTACACCCCGGTGCCCAGGAGCGTTCTGCGTCTGCACAGAACGCTGCCGGGAGCACAACAGGGGGTGTGTGGCTGAGCCATGCATGCGCAGGTGCGCATGGCGGCCAGATTACCAGGGGCATAGTTCAAGAACAAAGCGGCCGGAGAGAATGGTGAGGGATCTCACATACTTCATGGGGCTGGAGAAAGCCCCAGGTAAGTATAAATACACACATTTTGAAAAAAAAAACAAAGTTGCACACTTTCTGCATGTAAAGAGAATCTTCCTGCGTCATCCATGACTCCATTGCACCAGGATCCTCTTCTAGTTTGTGTCTGAGCCTCCTTCATGTACGAGCAAGTACAGCCACGCTACTACAGGAAAGAAGGGAGTGACCAAAAGAACAAATTTGATAAGTTCTAGCAGTGGTCTCCAATATGGATCTGGAAACCTCTGGACCATGCAGACGAAGCACTGTAAAAACAGTGCCAGAGATTCGGTCGCAGCCATAGGCCTTAATGGGATTATGACTATAGGAGCGATCAGTGAGCAATTTGGGTACCGTCAAAAGATGGAGCACAAATTACTATACAAACACTGTAATTTGGCTGCCAGCAACACCTGGAAGCCAAATTGCATCTTCCCCCACTATCCAGGGCGACTTGGAGGGGGAATAGTAATTAACGCCTCTGGGACTTTTGCAGGAGTAGGGTGAGCTGTTTTTCGGCTTTACCCTGGGTTCAAATCTCCAGATGGCTTAATCATATGTATACCATCCAGAGGCAAGCCTCAATATTATTGTCATCTTCTACTCCCTCCAAATTGCAGGTTCTCTTTAAAGAGAACCTGAGGTGGTCCCTTGGGGGGCAGGTGGGACACATAGGCATGTTGTATGCCTCTCCTTTGTCTCCACCACCCCGCTATAGCCAGGGCCGGTTTAAGCAACAATGGGGCCCCCCCAACATATACCCCGGAACAAAAATCGGCATTAGGGGACCTTTTTTGCAGCTGGTATAGTCAGGGTGTGAAGTCCCAATCGGTCAAAGCTCCACATTCTGGCTATCCCAGCCTGCATGGGGACAAGGGGTTAAAAAGTTTCAGGAGGAGGGACCCCACATAATTTTTTAAAAAAAAATTCCCACACTCTAAACATAAATTTTTTGGGGGAAAATAGGAAAAAATGCCAGGGATCTTCATACAGCCATATTGCGGCTGTATAGCGATCCCTGGCCAAAGCGCTGTGGCTGCGTATAGACCCCCTGGAAACCCCGTCAGGAAATTTATTGCGCTTTCGTTTGATGCATGTAAAATTACACTACCGTTGGGTTTGCTACTAAAATTTCCGCATTTAAAACTATACTTTTTTCCTTCTAAACTTTAAAATCAATTTTCTCAAAAACTATAAGGTCTTTTTGAAAAATTGTTTTTTCCTCTTATTTCTAATGATCTCCTTAACATGTCCTGCAAATTTAGGGTTTCTAGCATTTAAGGTGGATTTGCTATTAACCATTAAAGTCGGCAGGTTTTTAAATGTGTTTTTTTTTCCTTTGAAACTTTTAAAATCGATTTTCTCAAAAACTATAAGGCCGATTTGAAAAAATTTTTTTTCCTCTTGTAGCCACTGGGGGCCCCTACAAGCTCTGGGGCAGCTGCCTCCTTTGCCTTAATGGTAGCGCTGGCCCTGGCTATAGCCCCCCGAAATTAGTGACAATATTTGTCGCCATCTTGGAGGGCAATGGGAGGAGAGGGATTTCCTGCTCAAAACACCCACAAAAGCGGTTCCTGCATGCTTTTCAGAGCTGCCATTGGACAATGTTCTTTCCTTGGTTGCGCCCCCTGCCACTCCCCTGCCTCCCTGCAGGCTGCTGTGAGAGTTCTCACTCCTAATGTCATGACCCAGAGGTCACGAAAACTGATCAGCTACTGTGGCCCACAGGAGTGCCAGTTTTGACGGCTACCTGATCTGCCCAGATCCCATAACCTCCCTACCCCCCCCCCCCCCCCCCCCCGATCAGGTATTTTTTTTTTTTATTAGCCCACCTCGGTCTCTCTTTAATCCCCAAAGCCTCTCTCCTAGAAGCTGTACGAGATGTGAATAAAAAGTTAAAAACTCTCCGAGGTCCAGTAGAGGAATGCTTCCTTCTTGGAGGGGAAGATTTGCTTTGCATTGCCACTACTGTAAATATGTAAATATTCCTCCTACTCTAGACAAGAGATGGCTGTGTAATCCAACTGCTACTCAACATCCTGACAGTGGGGTCAGAAGAGGGGGGCTGAATTGCCCCAAGGCGGGGAGCCCTGACAGCCCACTTTCTGCAGAACAATGCAGCAGTCACATTTGATAAGTTATTTAAAAGACAGCTAAAAGAAGAGTTATATGAAGACTGCCATCCTTTTAAACAATACCAGTTGCCTGGCAGTCCTACTAATAGCTTTAACATCAGTACTGTGTAAATCGCACACCTGCAACAAGCAGGTGTAATTAAGAAATCCACTATTTCTTAATTACTTCTGTGTCTAATGGTAAGCCTGTAATAATAGGGATGAAATAAGCTGTCATTTCTGTTGATAGAAGAATTTATCCTTCATATGTGCTAAGGAGCAGACACAAAAGAATATTTTATTTTGTATCTAGATTTGGTTTAAACAGTCACCAATTTTATTATAATGTGTACATGTAGGTTTGCTATAGTATTCTTCCATTTCAAATCAACTTCATCCAGTTCTTTCTGTTTGACAAAATACACTTGTGTATTGCTTAGTCTTACTTTCTACATAATGAGATGCCTATTCCACATTACTGAAGTCATAGTTGCAGCAGAAAAATATATTTTCCTGACATTAACCCTTGAAATAAAGCAATAGAAGTGGATGTTTTAATGTTGATTTAATATGGCACTTACAGTTTTATAATTATGGAATACAATAATATTAATCCTGTCATTTATCAGATATATATTTTGTTGGTCTTGGGTGTATAGAAACAAGCAAATTGCCTAATATAATAGGGATAATCAATGAAATGCACACTACTCCTTGCATTCAAATTTTGTGTAATGCCTCTTCAACTTGGGCCAATAAAAATTGACAGGAAGTTATTCTGATTGGTCCAGTTTCAAGATGCATATTTTTACATGAAATTTGAGTGGAAGGAGAGAGGATTTGCCTCTCAATTATCCCTATAACACCAAGCCTAGTGCAACTCTATGTAGAAAGGGAGAATGCGGAGTACCCAGTTAAATTATAGAGAACCAGAGCCTCCAGGAGTTTTGTAGTTTGTGTGAAAGGACCTAAAAAGCCCTCTACTTCCACAAACAACCATCCCAAATAGAATATGATCTTCCTAAAACAGACTAAATACCACATCGCCATGGGCAAGAAATACTCAAATGCATCCGTTAGGTCAGTAAGCAGAAACATGTTATTACTAACATTACATTAAGGCTTTGTGTGCCTGGTGTACAGCCATTTTTTATAGCTCTCCTCTAGTTGTTAAAGGAAACCAGAGACCAATAAAAAAAAACCGTTTTATACATACCTGGGGCTTCTTCCAGCCCCATGCGCATGGATTGCTCCCACACCGCCATCAGCTCGGGTATCGGGTCCTGTTCTGCCAGTCGCACCCAGTCTGTGCAAGAAAAGTATGCCCTCTGAGGCCTAGTGCACACCAGAGCGGTTCGGCTGCGGTTTGCGTTCCGCTTGCGGGTGCGGATCCGCTAGGGTAATGTATTTCAATGGGCTGGAGCACACCAGAGCGGGAGGCGTTTTGCAGAAACGCATACTCCTGGGCTGCTGCAGATTTTGGATTGCGGAGGCGTTTCTGCCTCAATGTTAAGTATAGGAAAAACGCAAACCGCTCTGAAAAATGGCACTTCAGAGCGGTTTGCCAGGTGGTTTTTGTTACAGTAGCTGTTCAGTAACAGCTTTACTGTAACAATACATGAAATCTACTACACCGAAAACGCTTCCCAAAACCGCAAAATGCTAGGTGAAACGCTACAGAAAAAGAAGAAAAAGCGTTTCAAAATCTGCTAGCATTTTGCGGATCTGCTAGCGGTGTTTGGTGTGCACCAGGCCTATGTTATTTCTCTGGCGGCTGTCTAAGATGTGTAGAGAGCGGACTTCTTGCACAGCCTGGCAACACTAACTGGACCTGATACCGGAGCTGCAGGCAGCGGAGGACGGTGGCGTGGGAGCAATCCATGCACATAGGGCTGGAGGAAGCCACAGGTATGTATAAAACTTTTTTTTTTTTCTATCAGTCTCTGGTTCACTTTAATATCCCAACTTGCAGACAGCTATTTGTGGCCGTTTTAGTTCTGTGCAATAGGGCTCATGAGAGCATCGGTACTGGATTACATCACATGCAGACTATAGCAGACAGGAAAGCAACTTAGAATCGCCGACTCTAGAGTTTCTCATGTTATAACAAGAATTACTTAAATACTGTATGTTATATTGCATGAATTTATTAAGTTACCGAAAATAATTTTCAGAATTAAGCTGACCATATAGACATCTATCTGATCGAATTACTCTACAGCCTAGAGATATATTTCAGCTTGAAATCTAGTGCAAATCTGTGTGCACTGCTGGCTGGGTCCCAGGTCTCCCAATCCCTCCAGAATGTAGGGGCGGTGGAGCTTCTCTTACGTGTCTGCCAGAGCTTCCTCCCACGGCATCTCTCCACTGCTGGGACTTTGCCCTGTCTCTTTATTTCCAAAACAAAAGTTTGCTTTCCTAAAACAGAAAGAATTTGCGATAATTCCGGTTGGAGTGAGCTTGAGATGTCTCCCAGAGCAACACTGCTGAATATATGCAAATTAACCATTGTACCCTTAGAAGCTAAACACACCTCCTTTATTTCCAGGGAGCTATGTTACCTGACTAAACTCTAGAAACCAAACAATAAGTGCACTGTGTCATGTACCTTATGTGACCACTAGGGGCCTCTCCTGTCTGTCTCATGACACAGCTCTCTGGGAATATGAAGAGTCAGGAAGAAGCCTTGGCGGTGGAGAGACGACATGGGTGGAAGCGCTGGTGGACAGGTGAGATCAGCTCCGTTCCTGCATTGGTCTGCCTGTTAGTGATGCACTCCCGGCCCACCACTAATTGGTTTTGGTCAGAAATTGATCATTCAAGAATTGTTTGAGGCATCGATTTCTAGCAGATTCAATCAAACTGACCAGAATAAAAAAAAAAAAGTATGGCCATGTTTAGTTTGCAGTTTTTGCACCTTAGGCTGGTTATACACACTAGTGTTGGGCTCACGGGTGGAAAACTAGCCGAATCCATGATTCTAATGAGGTTTAATTGCACCTCCTTCGACTGGAAGGAGGAAGTACACGGTATTGAGTCGTGGAATGTGTCCCATTGATTGTGTGTGATATGCATAGAAGCGCCAGACATCTGGGAAATTAACCCCCTGTCTCCCATGCACACACCTGAGGCAATTAAAGGGGCACTACAGCAAAAAATTATAAAATGTAAAATATGTGCAAACATATACAAATAAGAAGTACACTTTTTCCAGAGTAAAATGAGCCATAAATTACTTTTCTCCTATGTTGCTGTCACTTACAGTAGGTAGTAGAAATCTGACAGAAGTGACAGGTTTTGGACTAGTCCATCTCTTTATAGGGGATTCTCAGCAAGGCTTTTATTCTTTATAAAGATATTCCCTAAAAAGGATTTAAACAATGATGCTGGCCAGCTTCCCTGCTCGCTACACAGTTATTTGGCAGTTGGACAGAGCAACTGCCATTCACTAAGTGCTTTTGAAAACATATATATCCCGGAGAATCCCCTATAAAGAGATGGACTGGTCCAAAACCTGTAACTTCTGTCAGATTTCTACTACCTACTGTAAGTGACAGCAACATAGGAGAAAAGTAATGTATGGCTCATTTTACTCTGGAATAAATGTACTTCTTATTTGTATATGTTTGCACATATTTTAAATTTTATAATTTTTCGCTGTAGTGCCCCTTTAAGCCTCATTAGAATCGCTGATTCAGATAGTTTTCTACCCGTGAGCCCATCACCAATACACACGTTGGGCTCCTTGATTGAACAGTACTTGTATTCTGGAGTAAGAGACCCTATCATTACAATATTTTAGCCATATACTATTGTGTTAATGACATTTTCCATTTTTATCTCACAAGAGGATGTTTGTGTGGGAGTTGGCCATGGAATTCATAGTATTGGTTTTACAGCAACATATGTGGACAATACTTTTTATACTGCTTTTATTCATTCATACTGGTTAATTAAACCACTTTAATTTTTGGCAGTCAAACAAATCTGTTGTACTTTTTTTTTGTTAAGCTATCCTCTTTATCTATGAATCCTCCATTTCCTGTTTGTATTGTTCTTCTCATGAGCAAGCTCCTGGGGTTCATATAACTTTACACCAGGATAATGGTTCAAACATGGCATCTCATGTTTGCACTTGGGATAAATGTATGGAGAATACTAATGAAATTGAACGAGCACAATAAACTTCAGTACCTTTGCTTGTCTGTGTGCAATAATTGTATGTTGTGAGCAGTGATATTTTTCTAGATGCCGTCTTGCTTACACCTACAGTGTACTGCCAGGTCCTGTGGAATATTACTGGCGGCAGCCGTTAATTCCCAAGTGTTGTTAATAAATGGCGCTGCAGCTGACAACCATTCAGTTTATAAATAGAGCTTAGTGGCAGAGTGGTTAATCCCAAAGTCAACCATTTAAAAAAAAAAAAAAAAGCATTTTTCTGCATTTTGTAGTCAGACAATCCATAGTCCAGGAAACTCTGGTCACCCACGGCTTCTCAACTCACAAGTTTTAGCCACCAAACAGATATTTTTACAAGATTAGACATCAAGTTAAAAAAAAAAAAAATTCTGATCGATCATGCTCTAATTCCAAAACATAATTGCTTTTTCCATACAGTTTTGGGCAGGAGGACACAGGGAAGTAGGTAGATGAAGAGACCTTTTCTTTTGACTGTGTACCATCTCACAGTACCCAACGCTGGTGGCAGCAGTGATCAGCAGAGCCTCTGGATGCTCTTGTGGAAGCAGGTTATTTGGGCATTGCTCAGCACCTGATTTAAACCGCAGTTAAAAATCAGAGACGAAGCACCCTCCATGTATTTTACCATATATATCAGTGGGAACATTAGAGCAAACACTTACCCTGCTCTGTTTCATTTTCCTTGATCAGCTTGCTTATCAGTCTTGATAAAATCCCAGACTGAGCATTCAGTCTGGCTTTGCTCAAGAATCATTATAGCTGCGTCATTATAGCAGAGCCAGAAGAGGGCAGGCTTGGGCTTGAAAAGACATGAATGCTCAGTCGGGGATTTTATCAGGGATGGTAAGAAGCAGGCTGAACAGTGAAAAATGAGAGCAGGGTTTTCTCTAATGTACCCACTGATAGATATGTTAAAATACATGTGGATGCTTTGTCTCTGGTTCACTTAACCACTTCCCGACCGCCCACTACACAGGGGCGGCGGGGAAGTGGAGCCCTGCAGGACGGCCTCACCCACAGAGGCGGCGGTCCATTTAAGGGCATGGGCGGAGCGATCGCGTCATCCGTGACGCGATCCTCCGCCGGCGCCTGTCACCGTTCGCTCGCCGCAACATCCCGCCGGCTATACGGAAGCGCCGGCGGGATGTTAACCCCGCGATCGCCGCATACAAAGTGTATAATACACTTTGTAATGTTTACAAAGTGTATTATACATGCTGCCTCCTGCCCTGGTGGTCCCAGTGTCCGAGGGACCACCAGGGCAGGCTGCAGCCACCCTAGTCTGCACCCAAGCACACTGATTTCTCCCCCCCCTGCCCCAGATCGCCCACAGCACCCATCAGACCCCCCCCCTGCCCACCCCCCAGACCCCTGTTTGCACCCAATCACCCCCCTAATCACCCATCAATCACTCCCTGTCACTATCTGTCAACGCTATTTTTTTTTTATCCCCCCCCCCTGCTCCCTGCCCCCTCCTGATCACCCCCCACCCCTCAGATTCTCCCCAGACCCCCCCCCCCCCCCAGACCTCCCCCCCCTGTTTACTGTATGCATCTATCCCCCTGATCACCTGTCAATCACCCGTCAATCACCCATCAATCACCCGTCAATCACCCCCTGTCACTGCCACCCATCAATCAGCCCCTAACCTGCCCCTTGCGGGCAATCTGATCACCCCCCCACACCAATAGATCGCCCACAGATCCGACATCAGATCACCTCCCAAATCCATTGTTTACATCTATTCTCTCCTCTAAACACCCACTAATTACCCATCAATCACCCATCAATCACCCCCTATCACCACTTGTCACTTTTACCTATCAGATCAGACCCTAATCTGCCCCTTGCGGGCACCCAATCACCCGCCCACACGCTCAGATTGCCCTCTGACCCCCCCTTATCAATTCACCAGTGCATTAATTACATCTGTTCTTCCCTGTAATAACCCACTGATCACCTGTCAATCACCTGCCAATCACCTATCACCCATCAATCACCCCCTGTCACCCCCTGTCACTGCCACCCATCAATCAGCCCCTAACCTGCCCCTTGCGGGCAATCTGATCACCCACCCACACCATTAGATCGCCCGCAAACCCGCCGTCAGATTACCTCCCAAATGTATCGTTTACATCTGTTATCTTCTCTAAACACCCACTAATTACCCATCAATCACCCCCTATCACCACCTGTCACTGTTACCTATCAGATCAGACCCTAATCTGCCCCTTGCGGGCACCCAATCACCCGCCCACACGCTCAGATTGCCCTCAGACCCCCCCCCCCCCTTATCAATTCGCCAGTGCATTAATTACATCTGTCCTTCCCTGTAATAACCCACTGATCACCTGTCAATCACCTGCCAATCACCTATCACCCATCAATCACCCCCTGTCACTGCCACCCAACAATCAGCCCCTAACCTGCCCCTTGCGGGCAATCTGATCACCCACCCACACCAATAGATCGCCCGCAGATCCGACATCAGATCACCACCCAAGCGCAGTGTTTCCATCTATTCTCTCCTCTAAACACCCACTAATTACCCATCAATCACTCCCTATCACCACCTGTCACTGTTACCTATCAGATCAGACCCTAATCTGCCCCTTGCGGGCACCCAATCGCCCGCCTACACGCTCAGATTGCCCTCAGACCCCCCCTTATCAATTCGCCAGTGCAATATTTACATCTGTTCTCCCCTGTAATAACCCACTGATTACCTGTCAATCACCTATCAATCACCCATCAATCACCCCCTGTCACTGCCACCCATCAATCACCCCCTGTCACTGCCACCCATCAATCACCCCCTGTCACTGCCACCCATCAATCAGCCCCTAACCTGCCCCTTGCGGGCAAACTGATCACCCACCCACACCAATAGATCGCCCGCAGATCCGACATCAGATCACCACCCAAGCGCAGTGTTTCCATCTATTCTCTACCCTAAACACCCACTAATTACCCATCAATCACCCCCTGTCACTGCTACCTATCAGATTAGACCCCTATCTGCCCCTAGGGCACTCAATCACCCGCCCACACCCTCAGAATGCCCTCAGACCCCAGCCCTGATCACCTCGCCAGTGCATTGCTTGCATCCATTCCCCCCTCTAATCACACCTTGAGACACCCATCAATCACCTCCTGTCACCCCCTAGCACACCTACCCATCAGATCAGGCCCCAATTTGCCCCGTGTGGGCTCCTGATCACTCGGCCAAACCCTCAGACCCCCTTCCGATCACCTCCCCAGTGCATGGATTGCATCTATTTTCCCCTCTAACCACCCCCTGAGACACCCATCAATCACCTCCTGTCACCCCCCTAGCACTCCTATCCATCAGATCAGGCCTAATACAACCTGTCATCTAAAAGGCCACCCTGCTTATGACCGGTTCCACAAAATTCGCCCCCTCATAGACCACCTGTCATCAAAATTTGCAGATGCTTATACCCCTGAACAGTCATTTTGAGACATTTGGTTTCCAGACTACTCACGGTTTTGGGCCTGTAAAATGCCAGGGCGGTATAGGAACCCCACAAGTGACCCCATTTTAGAAAAAAAAGACACCCCAAGGTATTATGTTAGGTGTATGACGAGTTCATAGAAGATTTAATTTTTTGTCAAAAGTTAGCGGAAATTAATTTTTATTGGTTTTTTTTCACAAAGTGTCATTTTTCACTAACTTGTGACAAAAAATAAAATCTTCTATGAACTCGCCATACACCTAACGGAATACCTTGGGGTGTCTTCTTTCTAAAATGGGGTCACTTGTGGGGTTCCTATACTGCCCTGGCATTTTAGGGGCCCTAAACCGCGAGGAGTAGTCTAGAAAACAAATGCTTCAAAATGACCTGTGAATAGGACGTTGGGCCCCTTAGCGCACCTAGGCTGCAAAAAAGTGTCACACATGTGGTACCCGCCGTACTCAGGAAAAGTAGTATAATGTGTTTTGGGGTGTATTTTTACACATACCCATGCTGGGTGGGAGAAATTTCTATGTAAATGGACAATTGTGTGTAAAAAAATCAAACAATTGTCATTTACAGAGATATTTCTCCCAC
Organism: Hyperolius riggenbachi; assembly: GCF_040937935.1. Classification (NCBI taxonomy): domain Eukaryota; kingdom Metazoa; phylum Chordata; class Amphibia; order Anura; family Hyperoliidae; genus Hyperolius; species Hyperolius riggenbachi. The sequence continues at coordinate 197,352,696 of NC_090648.1, forward strand.
TTAGCATGGGTATGTGTAAAAATACACCCCAAAACGCATTATACTACTTCTCCTGAGTACAGCGGTACCACATGTGTGGCACTTTTTTACACCCTAAGTACGCTAAGGGGCCCAAAGTCCAATGAGTACCTTTAGGATTTCACAGGTCATTTTGCGACATTTGGTTTCAAGACTACTCCTCACGGTTTAGGGCCCCTAAAATGCCAGGGCAGTATAGGAACCCCACAAATGACCCCATTCTAGAAAGAAGACACCCAAAGGTATTCCGTACGGAGTATGGTGAGTTCATAGAAGATTTTATTTTTTGTCACAAGTTAGCGGAAAATGACACTTTGTGAAAAAAAACTATTAAAATCAATTTCCGCTAACTTGTGACAAAAAAATAAAAACTTCTATGAACTCACCATACTCCTAACGGAATACCTTGGGGTGTCTTCTTTCTAAAATGGGGTCATTAGTGGGGTTCCTATACTGCCCTGGCATTTTAGGGGCCCTAAACCGTGAGGAGTAGTCTTGAAACAAAAATGACCTGTGAAATCCTAAAGGTACTCATTGGACTTTGGGCCCCTTAGTGCAGTTAGGGTGCAAAAAAGTGCCACACATGTGGTATCGCCGTACTCGGGAGAAGTAGTACAATGTGTTTTGGGGTGTATTTTTACACATACCCATGCTGGGTGGGAGAAATACCTCTGTAAATGACAATCTTTTGATTTTTTTTACACACAATTGTCCATTTACAGAGGTATTTCTCCCACCCAGCATGGGTATGTGTAAAAATACACCCCAAAACACATTGTACTACTTCTCCCGAGTATGGCGATACCACATGTGTGGCACTTTTTTGCACCCTAACTGCGCTAAAGGGCCCAAAGTCCAATGAGTACCTTTAGGATTTCACAGGTCATTTTGCGACATTTGGTTTCAAGACTACTCCTCACGGTTTAGGGCCCCTAAAATGCCAGGGCAGTATAGGAACCCCACAAATGACCCCATTTTAGAAAGAAGACACCCCAAGGTATTCCGTTAGGAGTATGGTGAGTTCATAGAAGATTTTATTTTTTGTCAAAAGTTAGCGGAAATTGATTTTAATTGTGTTTTTTCACAAAGTGTCATTTTCCGCTAACTTGTGACAAAAAATAAAATCTTCTATGAACTCGCCATACTACTAACGGAATACCTTGGGGTGTCTTCTTTCTAAAATGGGGTCATTTGTGGGGTTCCTATACTGCCCTGGCATTTTAGGGGCCCTAAACCGTGAGGAGTAGTCTTGAAACGAAATTTCTCAAAATGACCTGTGAAATCCTAAAGGTACTCATTGGACTTTGGGCCCTTTAGCGCAGTTAGGGTGCAAAAAAGTGCCACACATGTGGTATCGCCGTACTCAGGAGAAGTAGTATAATGTGTTTTGTGGTGTATTTTTACACATACCCATGCTGAGTGGGAGAAATATCTCTGTAAATGGACAATTGTGTGTAAAAAAAATTAACAAATTGTCATTTACAGAGATATTTCTCCCACCCAGCATGGGTATGTGTAAAAATACACCCCAAAACACATTATACTACTTCTCCTGAGTACGGCAATACCACATGTGTGGCACTTTTTTGCAGCCTAACTGCGCTAAGGGGTCCAAAGTCCAATGAGCACCTTTAGGCTTTACAGGGGTGCTTACAATTTAGCACCCCCCAAAATGTCAGGACAGTAAACACACCCCACAAATGATCCCATTTTGGAAAGTAGACCCTTCAAGGTATTCAGAGAGGGGCATGGTGAGTCCGTGGCAGATTTCATTTTTTTTTGTCGCAAGTTAGAAGAAATGGAAACTTTTTTTTTTTTTTTTTTTCCTCACAAAGTGTCATTTTCCGCTTACTTGTGACAAAAAATAATATCTTCTATGAACTCACTATGCCTCTCAGTGAATACTTTGGGATGTCTTCTTTCCAAAATGGGGTCATTTGGGGGGTATTTATACTATCCTGGAATTCTAGCCCCTCATGAAACATGACAGGGGGTCAGAAAAGTCAGAGATGCTTGAAAATGGGAAAATTCACTTTTGGCACCATAGTTTGTAAACGCTATAACTTTTACCCAAACCAATAAATATACACTGAATGGTTTTTTTTTTATCAAAAACATGTTTGTCCACATTTTTCGCGCTGCATGTATACAGAAATTTTACTTTATTTGAAAACTGTCAGCACAGAAAGTTAAAAAAATCATTTTTTTGCCAAAATTCATGTCTTTTTTGATGAATATAATAAAAAGTAAAAATCGCAGGAGCAATCAAATAGCATCAAAAGAAAGCTTTATTAGTGACAAGAAAAGGAGCCAAAATTCATTTAGGTGGTAGGTTGTATGAGCGAGCAATAAACCGTGAAAGCTGCAGTGGTCTGAATGGAAAAAAAGTGGCCGGTCCTTAAGGGGGGTAAAGCCCTAGGTCCTCAAGTGGTTAACTGAGGGGGATATGAATGTTTCCTTTTAAACAATACCAGTTGCCTGGCAGTCCTGCTGATCTTTGGCTGCAGTAGTGGCTGAATCACACACCTGAAACAAGCATGCAGCTAATCCAATCTGACTTTAGTCTGAGAACATGATCGGTATGCTTGTTGAGGGGCTGTGGCTAAATGTATTAGAGACACAGGATCAGCAGGAGTGTCAGGCAACTCACATTATTTTAAAAGGAAAGTATCCATATCCTTCTCAGTTTAAGTTCCCTTTAAAGAGAATCTGTATTGTTAAAATCACACAAAAGTAAACATACCAGTGCGTTAGGGGACATCTATTACCCTCTGACACAATTTCGCCGCATTAAAAGTGGTTAAAAACAGTTTTTCGTTCATAAACAAAATGGCCACCAAACCAGGAAGTAGGTTGATGTACAGGATGTCCACACATAGAAAATACACCCATACACAAGCAGGCTGTATACAGCCTTCCTTTTGAATCTCAAGAGATCATTTGTGTGTTTCTTTCCCCCTGTTCTCATGCACTGAAGTTTCAGGCTGCGTGTTTCTTCCTGCAAACAGCTTTGCCCTTGTCTATAATTCTTCAGTATGTGAAAGCCCAGCCAGCTCAGAGGACGATTTATCCAGCTTGTAAAAGATAAGAGAGAAGCTGCTCTAATCCTAAATAACACACAGGCAAGTGTGCATAGAGGGGCCTGGAAGGGGGAGTCCATAGCAGAACCACAACACTGAAGAACTTGGCAGCCTTCCAGACACAGGCCGACAAGTCTGACAAGGGAAAGATACATTGATTTATTACAGAGACAGTGATAGTATAAAGTGCTGCAGTAAGCCAGAACACATTAGAATAGCTTTTTGAACTTGTAGGATGATAAAAAACAGGATGCAATTTTTGTTACGGAGTCTCTTTAAAGCCAATGGGTATAGTTTAAAAAATAAAAAAGTCAGATACTCACCTAAGGAGAGGGAAGGCTCGGTCCTAATGAGCCTTCCCTCTCCTCTCCCGGTGCTGCGCTGGCTCCCCCGTTCACGTCCGCCGCCGCATGGGACTTCGGAGGTCTTCGGGAGCACTCGGGCTTCCGAAGACGGGCCGCTCCATACTACGTACGCGCGAGTGAGTCATAGAGGGCGCTGGCGTACTATGGAGCGGCCCCGTCCTCGGGAGCCCGAGTGCTCCCGAAACATCCCTTCGGCTGCGGAAGTGTGAGTATTTGACCGAACTGATCGAATACTGCCACGGGGGATCCTGCGCGGCACCGGGAGGGGAGAGGGAAGGCTCATTAGGACCGAGCCTACCTCTCCTTAGGTGAGTATCTGGCTTTTTTATTTTTTAAACGGTAAACATTCACTTTAAGTATACAGATTAGATATTGCTTTTGTGCAATGGAATTGCATGTCCCCGTGGGAGTGCAGGGGGGAGGGGGGGAGTTCAGGGAGCAGCAGGATTCACATTTTTCATAGATTTATACTGCATCTACGCTTTAATCTGGGAAAACATGGCTCATTTTTGAGGCAGATAGATGGTTAGATAATTAATTCTGACATGCCTGATCTCCCGTTCGATTGTTTTGCCGCTCGATTCCTGATCGAAGTGAATGGAAAAAGATAAAAACAAGCCTGAGGATAAAATAGACTGCAGAATTGAGCTGCAAAAATAATTGAGCGGAGAATAGAGCGGTAGAAACGAACCGTGTATGCCCAGCATTACAAAGATAGCATCTACAGTGGTCTATTCAATATTGGACAGGAGTTCTGCTGAAGTCTTGGCTATTATCGAAAGAACAAGGTGCTACAAAAATTGGTAGCTCAGGTAAACTATCAATACCAGTATAACATCAAATGGATGTGATCTACTACCAATTGCATAGTGTAATCGGTTATACACTTATTGGTCACTTTATTAGGCACGCTTTTTCAATTGCTGGTACACACAAAGTTGCAGACTACTCACCAAACTCGTGGTGAACTAGAACTGCTAGGAGTGTGTAAGGGGCTGCAAAGAACCATATGTAACACAAAACAAGTGTTTGCCTTCTTAAAGAGAATCTGTACTCTAATATTCTTACACTAAAAAGCATACCATTCTATTCCTTATTTTCTCCTGTGCCCCTCTGTGCTGTTTCTGCCACTCTCTGCTGCAATCCTGGCTTGTAATTAACAGTTTTAGGCAATGTTTACAAACAAACTAACCAGCTTCTAATAGGCTCAGCTAAGCATAGTGTGTGAGTATGCAGGGGGCCTGCAGAGGGTGTGTATCGCTTCTACCAATCACAAGCAGCCCCGCACATTCCACACAATCAAAGCCTTAGCCCGACAAACAGGACAGAGGAAAGATACATTGATTTATTACAGAGACAGTGTAATTAGGAAGAGCTGCAGTAAGCCCCAGCACATTAGAACAGGCATAGGAACTCATAGGATAGAAGAACTAAGGCTGAAAAAATTGTTACAGTCTCTTTAACCACTTCCCGACCGCCTAACGCACAGAGGCGGCCGGGAAGTGGAGCCCTTAAGGACCGGCTCACCCACAGAGGCGGCGGTCCATTTAAGGGCATGGGCGGAGCGATCGCGTCATCCGTGACGCGATCCTCCGCCGGCGCCTGTCACCGCTCGCCCGCCGCAACATCCCGCCGGCTATACGGAAGCGCCGGCGGGATGTTAACCCCGCGATCGACGCATACAAAGTGTATAATACACTTTGTAATGTTTACAAAGTGTATTATACAGGCTGCCTCCTGCCCTGGTGGTCCCAATGTCCGAGGGGCCACCAGGGCAGGCTGCAGCCACCCTAGTCTGCACCCAAGCACACTGATTTCCCCCGCCCCAGATCGCCCACAGCACCCCCCTGCCCACCCCCCAGACCCCTGTTTGCACCCAATCACCCCCCTAATCACCCATCAATCACTCCCTGTCACTATCTGTCAACGCTATTTTTTTTTTTATCTCCCCCCCTGATCACCCCCCACCCCTCAGATTTTCCCCAGACCCCCCCCCCCCCCCCTGTGTACTGTATGCATCTATCCCCCCTGATCACCTGTCAATCACCCCCTGTCACTGCCACCCATCAATCAGCCCCTAACCTGCCCCTTGCGGGCAATTTGATCACCCACCCACACCAATAGATCGCCCGCAGATCCGACATCAGATCACCACCCAAGCGCAGTGTTTACATCTATTCTCTCCTCTAAACACCCACTAATTACCCATCAATCACCCCCTATCACTGTTACCCATCAGATCAGACCCTAATCTGCCCCGTGCGGGCACCCAATCACCCGACTACACGCTCAGATTGCCCTCAGACCCCCCCTTATCAATTCGCCAGTGCATTAGTTTCATCTGTTCTTCCCTGTAATAACCCACTGATCACCTGTCAATCACCCATCAATCACCCCCTGTCACTGCCACCCATCAATCAGCCCCTAACCTGCCCCTTGCGGGCAATCTGATCACCCACCCACCCACACCAATAGTTCGCCCGCAGATCCGACGTCAGATCACCTCCCAAGGGCAGTGTTTATATCTGTTCTCTACCCTAAACACCCACTAATTACCCATCAATCACCCCCTGTCACTGCTACCTATCAGATTAGACCCCTATCTGCCCCTAGGGCACTCAATCACCCGCCCACACCCTCAGAATGCCCTCAGGCCCCAGCCTTGATCACCTCGCCAGTGCATTGCTTGCATCTATTTCCCCCCTCTAATCACACCTTGAGACACCCATCAATCACCTCCTGTCACCCCCTAGCACACCTACCCATCAGATCAGGCCCTAATTTGCCCCGTGTGGGCTCCTGATCACTCGGCCAAACCCTCAGACCCCCTTCCGATCACCTCCCCAGTGCATTTATTGCATCTATTTTCCCCTCTAACCACCCCCTGAGACACCCATCAATCACCTCCTGTCACCCCCCTAGCACTCCTATCCATCAGATCAGGCCCAATACAACCTGTCATCTAAAAGGCCACCCTGCATATGACCGGTTCCACAAAATTCGCCCCCTCATAGACCACCTGTCATAAAAATTTGCAGATGCTTATACCCCTGAACAGTCATTTTGAGACATTTGGTTTCCAGACTACTCACGGTTTTGGGCCCGTAAAATGCCAGGGCGGTATAGGAACCCCAGAAACGGACCCCATTTTAGAAAAAAGACACCCCAATGTATTCTGTTAGGTGTATGACGAGTTCATAGAAGATTTTATTTTTTGTCAAAAGTTAGCGGAAATTGATTTTTTTTTTTTTTTCACAAAGTGTCATTTTTCACTAACTTGTGACAAAAAATAAAATCTTCTATGAACTCGCCATACACCTAACGGAATACCTTGGGGTGTCTTCTTTCTAAAATGGGGTCACTTGTGGGGTTCCTATACTGCCCTGGCATTTTAGGGGCCCCAAACCGTGAGGAGTAGTCTAGAAAACAAATGCCTCAAAATGACCTGTGATTAGGACGTTGGGCCCCTTAGCGCACCTAGGCTGCAAAAAAGTGTCACACGTGGTATCGCCGTACTCAGGAGAAGTAGTACAATGTGTTTTGGGGTGTATTTTTACACATACCCATGCTGGGTGGGAGAAATCTCTCTGTAAATGGACAATTGTGTGTAAAAAAAAAATCAAACAATTGTCATTTACAAAGGTATTTCTCCCACCCAGCATGGGTATGTGTAAAAATACACCCCAAAACGCATTATACTACATCTCCCGAGTACGGCGATACCACATGATTGGCACTTTTTTGCAGCCTAACTGCGCTAAGGGGCCCAAAGTCCAATGAGTACCTTTAGGATTTCACAGGTCATTTTTGTTTCAAGACTACTCCTCACGGTTTAGGGCCCCTAAAATGCCAGGGCAGTATAGGAACCCCACAAATGACCCCATTCTAGAAAGAAGACACCCAAAACGTATTCCGTTAGGAGTATGGTGAGTTCATAGAAGATTTTATGTTTTGTCACAAGTTAGCGGAAAATGACACTTTGTGAAAAAAAACAATTAAAATCAATTTCCGCTAACTTGTGACAAAAAAATAAAATCTTCTATGAACTCACCATACTCCTAATGGAATACCTTGGGGTGTCTTTCTAAAATGGGGTCATTAGTGGGGTTCCTATACTGCCCTGGCATTTTATGGGCCCTAAACCGTGAGCAATCGCCGCCTCTCCCCGCCCCTCTGTGAAGGAAGAGTGAGAGGGGCGGGCAGAGGCGGCAATGCGCCGCGATTGTGAAATTCCTTATGCGGCCCAGCCTCATCCGGACTTTGCATCCTGCGGCCCCCCAGGTAAATGGAGTTTGAGACCCCTGGCTTACAGGGACCAAAAAAAAAAAAAGATTTGCATATTTAGCAGTGATGCACTGGGAGACATATGCCCACTCCAGCCTGAATTATCGCAAATACTTTGTTTTAACCACTTGAGGACCCACCCTTTACCCCCCCTTAAGGACCAGCGTTAGTTTTTGTGATCTGTGCTGGGTGGGCTCTGCAGCCCCCAGCACAGATCAGGTTTCATGCAGAGCGATCAGATCGCCCCCCTTTTTTTCCCCCTATGGGGATGGTGTGCAGGGGGGGTCTGATCGCTCTGGTGGGCAGGCTAGTTGCGGGGGGGGAGGGGGGCACCTCAAAGCCCCCCTCCGCGGCGAAATTCCCCCCTCCCTCTCCTACCTGCTCATCCCCAGTGATCGGGGCTGCACAGGACGCTATCCGTCCTGTGCAGCCAGTGACAGGACGTCCCCTGTCACATGGCGGCGATCCCCGGCCGCTGATTGGCCGGGGATCGCCGATCTGCCTTACGGCGCTGCTGCGCAGCAGGCTATTCACGGAGCCACAAGGAAAAACAGCACTTAAAACATAGGACGCCGTCCAGCCACACGTCCGCCTCGTCCGACCGGTTTCACTGTCAAAGTTTCATAAGGGCCCAGATGTGAGTGACATTTTAAAACCTTTGTCTTTTTAACCACTTGAGGACCCACCCTTTACCCCCCCTTAAGGACCAGCGCTGGTTTGATTGATCTGTGCTGGGTGGGCTCTGCAGCCCCCAGCACAGATCAGGGTGCAGGCAGGGAGATCAGATTGCCCCCCTTTTTTCCCCCCTATGGGGATGATGTGCTGGGGGGGTCTGATCTCTCCTGCCTGCTGTGGGTGGCGGGGGGGGGCACCTCAAAGCCCCCCTCCGCGGCGAAATTCCCCCCTCCCTCTCCTACCTGCTCCCCCCCCTGAGATCCGGGCTGCACAGGACGCTATCCGTCCTGTGCAGCCAGTGACAGGACGTCCCCTGTCACATGGCGGCGATCCCCGGCCGCTGATTGGCCGGGGATCGCCGATCTGCAAAGCGGATTATTTCCGCTTGTGTTTACATCTAGCCTGCGAGCCGCCATCGGCGGCCCGCAGGCTATTCACGGAGCCCCCCGCCGTGATTTGACAGGAAACAGCCGCTCGTACGAGCGGCTGCTTCCTGATTAATTAGGCTGCAGCTGGCGACGCAGTACTGCGTCGCTGGTCCTGCAGCTGCCACTTTGCCGACGCACGTTATGAGTGTGCGGTCGGCAAGTGGTTAATGAGCTATTAAAATCGCTGTAGATACGCTTAGATGTGCGTTTGTCTCTTTGCATGCCTCATTTTTGGTGAAATACTGCAATTGAGGATTAGATTGTTCGGCTTGTCTGGAGAGGAGGCCGGCTGCGAAGACACCTGCTGCTGACCTCATAAAGCCATATTGCAGACCCTGTAGTTAAGGTCTGTGATAATCTGGTAAGCGTATTGTTTTTATGGTGTTTTCGGTGGTGGACACAAGTGAATTCGCGCTGAAGTGTACTATTTTATGTTGATTGAAGACGTTTTGCTGAGACGTTGGACTTTGGCTGCGATATATGTAGTGTTCCACATGTTAAGATTTGCTTGGCTGCGCTGATATTGTATTTTGATTATATTCACGGAGCCCCCCGCCGTGAATTGACAGGAAGCAGCCGCTCGCACGAGCAGCTGCTTCCTGATTAATCAGCCTGCAGCTGGCGACGCAGTACTGCGTCGCTGGTCCTGCAGCTGCCACTTTGCCGACGCACGGTATAAGTGCGGTCGGCAAGTGGTTAAGAAGGCCAACTTTGGGGTTTTTTCGGGGTTTTTTCGTTTTTTTTTTTTTTAAACAGGAGAAACTCAGTTTTGGTGTAGATACGTTGCTGAAGTTCAAAAAGAATATCAGAATGGGGGAAAAAAAATTTGATGTAAGACTTTGAATTTGGAATATCTATTGATGCCAGAAGGGCTGTGCCAAGTATTTCAAAAACTGATCTGCTGGTATTTTCAGGCACATCCAGGGATGGGCTCACGAGTAATCACAATTCGTAATTAAAATTAGCCTTAAAGTAGGACTGTAGATACATTTTAAACACATTGTTTCACTTACCTGGGCTTCTGCAAGTCCCCAGCAGCTGTCCTGTCCTCCACGAGCCTCCATTCTCCCGCCGCCAGGCCACTGCTCCTGCGCGGCTCTGGCCACGTGTATCCTTTCTTCGTGTTCCAGTCTGCAATAGCGCTATTGCAGCAGGGAATGCGAAGAGATACTCGTGGCAGGGCTGTGCTAGCCTCGACTTGCAAGTTGAGGAACGGAGTGGCAGGCAGAACGGAGGCTCATGGAGGAATGGCGCGGGACAGGACGGCTGCTGGGGGCTTGCAGAAGCCCCAGGTAAGTGAAAGTGTGTTTAAAATGTATCTACAGTTTCACTTTAATTGCTGCAGCTGTGTGGCTGGATGATAAGGGGTTATTTACCCATAATTCTGCCATCCTGCCTGCGCTCCAAACAGCTTGTCCTATTGGGCGCGTTGCAAGCCTCACTACGCGCACATCCTCCTTTCGGCTGTATCCTGCACCAAAGTCTCCTGGTGGCCAATTCATATGTATGCCTCCAGTAACCACTTGTTACAACCAAGGTAGCACAATACCATCTCCGAACACACAATACTGCCAAACCTTGAAGCAGAAACAACAGCCAAAGACCATACTGGGTACCACTCCAATCGCCTAGGAACAGTAAATTCAAGCTACACACATTTCCCTCCCCTCTAATGGCTTCAATTGAACTGTTTGATAAGAAATTAATGTGCAGTAATACACCAAGATATTCATACATTTAAATTGCAAGCCTCTTCAGCAGCGCTCTCTTCCCTGTGTGCTCTTCTCTGCCACCATATGGACTTAGTGACTTGGCTGCTATACTTATGCTTACCATGGTTACATCACTATTTTGTGTACCATTGTTGAACGCTATAAGGGCCCCTGTGTAACACTGTTGAATGTTGTGTTGTCTCCCCCTTTATTGCACAAAACTGTGTAATAAGTTAGCACTTATAAAGCAAATGAGGATATTGCTGTTTACTTTCTACTTTCCACAGGCACATCCCTAGACACACAAGCATATGTTCTGTACGTGCGCAACTCGTTAGAGACATGATGAGATTAACATAGGTACATATCGTATAGAGCCAATAGCAATGTGAGTGTTGGGTCTAAAAATTCAGACCTGTACAGGGATTTCATCGGAGGGGTCCAGCCTGCTGGGACGGTGGAGGAAATCCTCTGCCCAGAGTTAAAGAGAAGAAGGGGCCCATGGAGAGTATAAATCAGAGCTGGGCCACTGTGGTGTTCAACTTATGCTGTGATATAGCTTCTACTCATCAGAGAGCTTGTTCATTTGCGTATGGATGTTGAAGTAGTATACATGTACTAGCGTGAGCATACAAAACAGAAGATACAGGGATGTGTGTGTGGCTATATGATACATCCACTTTATAGCACAAGTTCAAATTAACATTTTATGAAATACACCACAAAAAGTGAAACAAAACCAGTTTTATTTATACCACCTAAAAGTACAGAAGACATTGAGGAGAAAAAAATGTGGCCAGGATTCACAATCACAACACAGTGTAACTTGACATTCCAAACAAGTGCAAACGAAAAATACAAACATTATGCTATAGCATTGGATACTTGTCATTTTTAGCTGTAAAAGTTAAGAAAAAAAATTAGAGATCGCACTATTCTACATCTTATCTTGAAAAACAGAGTCTTGGTAGCCATATATTAGTTTGTTGTGGTTATTTTTTCAAAAAGGCCATTCTGAGAAACACAAAAATGTCTTCAGTACATATTGCTCCAGTAGAGACCAGTGCTATCCTATACACAGCTTTAGGCAGTATTTCTTTCATGAATCCATACCTGACAGCACAGATTACCCTTATTCGCATTGCTCATGATACTTCACAAACAAGGCTCCTCCCAAAGGTGGCTTTACAGATTTGAACAGCTACAAATAGCGTCTGCACCACATTGATCTATTTCGTTCAGTCAGAAAAGGTGAAGTTTACCACCTATACAAAGATGGGCAAACAATCAACTAAAATAAAATAAGCATCATGCCAAAGGCAAGACCTCGCATTTTCTTAACAACAAAAAATATATATATATAAAAAAAATGTTTAACACATTTACAGGATCTGTACTAAACATATTTAAGTCATTTCGAAACGATTCCATGTGACCCCCAGCTGTTTCCTAAAGCTTCCATTGCACTGTATTGACGTTCATAGTCTGAGCACAAAGACAACTGCATTCCAATACAGTAAGAAGTCCTGTAATAAGGTCAACTTCTGCTGTTAAAAAGTCTGCCATAATAAAACCATTAAAAATGGCTAAAAAAAAAAAATTCGGAAAAGCCCTGTCAGCGTTGGGTTATCTTTACAAGAAATGAATAAATTATCGCAAAATCTGGGTGGTATAAGACTTAGTATCTTCTTGGAGGTGCTCCCTTAAACGACTTGAATACAGAGCCAGTTCCTCTTCCTATGGAGCCGCCCGGCATCGGTACAACTCTGTTGATGGCTGTATTACTAGAAGACAGGAAACAAAAAGTCAGACTACTTAACAGTACTGTACACAAATTAACCCTTTAAAAAATTATTGTGACTAAACACAATACATTAAAAACTATAATGCCTGTGGCCCACTACAGCAATTAGCAGCACCTTCTAATCGCAAAAGTGATTGTAATCGTGGAGCAATCTCAAAAGTACTGCCTGCAGCATTTTGCTCTGATCTCAGAGGGATTGCATTAACGGCAAAATGTGAACCTGGAAACAGCAATGAAAAAACATGTTATTTCATGATTCGGAAAGTAATTTCCAATTCCCAACCGCAGCCGCTACTGGGCTAGTTAAAGGGCCAGTCTTGCATTTTTCATGAACTCATGCAAGTACAATTTGCTCCAACCTCTTCCGTCTCAACTCAGATGGAATCACAAGCTGCTGGTGGCCGAGCAGCTCTGACAGGACAAAAAAAATCCAATTATTCACCACTGCATACTCACGCTGTCCTCACTGCTGTACCCGCTCACTCCGCTGTCTCAGTGACAGCAGAGCTTCTGCATCTCCGCTTTCATTGGCTCCTTACCCCGTGATTACTGTCAATCACAGTAATAACAGCATTCAAAAGGGAAAAGGACGGCTCTAGTTCTTAACCACTTTCCGACCGCGTCACACCGATGGGCGTGGCCGCGGCGGCAGCCCCAGGACCGCCTAACGCCGATCGGCGTAAAGTCCTGGGATTTGCAGGAGATCGCGTGCAGGGTGCACGCGCATCTCCTGCTTGAGGGGCGGAGCTCCGCCCCGACTTCAGTCTCCGAGCGGCTATTGCCGCTCGGGAGACTGTTAGACTAGTGCAGCGCTGCGATCAGCAGCAGCGCTGCACTGGGGACAGCCGTGTGACACGGCTGTCCCCCTGGGGGTCAAGAGAGCGATCGGCTGTCATGATCGGCTCTCATAGGCAGAAGCCTATGACAGCCGATCGCCGTAATTGGCCGGCTGTGGGGTGGGAGGGAGGGAGGGAAGGGGTTTAAAGCAACAGTTTGTTTTTAAAAAGCAGCAACACAAATATTGATTAAAAAAAAAAATAAACATGGGGCGGAGCGATCAGACCCCACCAACAGAGCTCTGTTGGTGGGGAGAAAGGGGGGGGGGGGGAAGAAATCACTTGTGTGCTGTGTTGTGCGGCCCTGCAGCTTGGCCTTAAAGCTGCAGTGACCAATTTCACTAACAATGGCCTGGTCACTGGGGGGGGGGGGGGGGGGGGTGTTTTAGCCCTGCAGTCCTCAAGAGGTTTAAGGGGTTAGAGGCGTCCAGTCCCAAAAGAGTTACACACTGGCTTTCTACTTCTAAAATTAGATTTCTTGCTAGTTACATTTTACATCCATATTTTAATAACACCCTAAAAATGTGACCAAAAGTCTCTGTGCTCCAACCAGTGCAGGTAGTTCTCAGTTCACGCATTTAAATTGTACCTAAACCACTTCAGATTCCAGGGGTTAGGTTTTGCCTTTTATAATAGTTATGCCATCAAAGTGATTTTTTTGGGGGGCATGTCCCCATTACAGTGTACCACTGTACCCGAGTACAGGTGACACAAGGGGTGAATTGGCTTGGTAGGGGTTAAAACTTGAATGCAGGTAAAAAAAAAATTTTCACACTGTCACTTTAATTTTTTTCTTTTTCCAACTGCAATTCATTAATTTAAAAAATGTGTGCACTAGAGTACGAGTGTACACGGGAGCATGGAGGCTGCAATTACTGCAGGTCGAGAGTCTCGCATCCAGGAACCCACAGGAGCACAAAATTGGACAGGAGACTCGCACCCAGAAACCATAACTGGTTAAGGAAAAAAAAAAGTTTTACTATATGCATTCAATGCATACATGAAGACTTTCATTTAAAAATGCTTTAGTAGGAGGCTTCTGGATAATCCAGAGACTTCCCCTATCTTCTTACAAAACCCCTCCATTCCAGCACTGGGTCCTTCTAAGCATTCGACAAAATTGTGTACAAGTGCGTCTGTATAGCACATGCGCAGTAGCACAAAGCCACGCATGCACAGCTTTCTCCTCCTAAGTGCATGAGAGGCTTTGTGCCACTGAGGAGGCCATACTTGCGTATGCACAGTACAGCTGCATCAGCTACATGGACGGGAGCCTGTCCACGAGGAAGAGGGTCCCTGGCAGCAGCAGAGGAGTCAGGGAAGCCTCTGAACTATCCAGATGCTTCACACTATCAAGTAATGTTTTTAAAACGTTTTTGTACCCTTAAAGTGAAGCTGAAGCCACACAAAAAAAAATGAGATGAACTCACCTGGGGCTTCCCTCAGCCCCCTGCAGCCGATCGGTGCCCTCGCAGCTCCGCTCCGATGCCTCTGCACCCGCCGGCAAACACTTCCGGTTTGGCCGTCACCGGCCGACAGGCATGGGAACGCGAGTGATTGTTCGCGTTCCCAGCCTGTATATCGCCCCCTATGCTGCTATTGCGGCCTCCCAACAAAGTAAAAATCTCAATGAACCTTTGTAACCAGAGTAGAACACTGGGCGCCCTCACTGCCTACCAAGTGCTGCCCGGCCACAGACCCTGCCTGAAGCCTACAAAGGAGCCTGGCACCGGCTGACCTGTGCGGGAGGCACTACCCAAGAAGTTCATTGTGGCTGGTTACATCTCTGGCAGGCTAAACACGTGTGCACACGTCCTCCTATAGACACCAGAGGGACTTAACCCACTGTCCTGGGCATATGAACTGTTTGCAGCACGGGAAGCTATCCGTTTAAGTAATGCTTTATCCTATAGCAACTGGACAAGCGATGTCTATGAACTGGTCTGAGTGGTGAGAGCCTCAGTGAGGCAGTCCGTCTATACTAACTGCATGTGCATATGCATTAAGCGCTGCGGATCTGTGTTAAAGCTTTTGCCCTCTGTGACTTTTATGTGCTTTCGCGGAGAGTTAGCTCTGGGACTTTGCTTGCGCTCAGTTTGCTTCATTAAGCAACCAGTTTTTACGGCTTAGCAGGTATGTGGCGGGATTCCAGGTGTGTTCCCCACAGAAGTCTGGTGCAAAAGTTGAGGATGCAAGGACTGGGGAAGAGTTTGTGTGCATGGATAGGGAACTGGCTAATGGACAGAAAACAAAGAGTTGTGGTCAATGGATCGTACTCAAAATGGGAGACTGTTAGCAGTGGGGTCCCACAGGGGTCTGTACTGGGTCCAGTGCTCTTCAATTTATTTATTAATGACCTAGTAGATGCAGTAGTGAGCAATGTTGCTATTTTTGCAGATGATACAAAATTGTGCAGAATCATCAACTCTCAGGAAGATAGTGTCATATTGCAACAGGATCTGGATAGGATGGCTATATGGGCACATACATGGCAGATGAAATTCAATGTTGACAAATGTAAAGTCATGCATTTTGGTCGTACCAATGGTCTAGCACCATACAAAATAAATGGGATACAGTTGGGAACATCAAACTTGGAGAAGGACTTAGGAGTACTCATCGACAACAAGTTAAATAATCGTACTCAATGCCAAGCCGCTGCAGCTAAAGCAAACAAAATTTTGGGATGCATTAAAAGGGAAATAAAAACTCGAGATGCTAGCATAATATTGCCCCTGTTTAACTCTCTAGTAAGGCCACATCTGGAATATGGAATTCAGTTCTGGGCACCACATTACAAAAAAGATATTGCAGTTTTAGAGCAGGTGCAGAGACGAGCTACAAAATTGATACGTGGGATGGAAGGTCTCGCTTACCAAGAAAGGTTAGATAAACTGGGTTTATTTAGTCTAGAGAAAAGACGCCTTAGAGGAGATCTAATTAACATGTATAAATACATTAGAGGGCAATATAATAGCTTGGCGGATGAGCTTTTTGTCCCTAGGCCTTCTCAAAGGACTAGAGGACATGAGCTGCGCATGGAGGAAAAACGTTTTAGCCATTTATTTAGGAAAGGGTTCTTTACAGTAAGAGTGGTTAGGATGTGGAATGCATTGCCACAGGAAGTCGTTATGGCAAACTCTATACCTGCATTTAAAGGGGGCTTAGATGCTTTCCTTGCGTTGAAAGACATCCATGGCTACAATTACTAGGTTATGCCTAATGATGTTGATCCAGGGATTTTATCTGATTGCCATCTGGAGTCAGGAAGGAATTTTTCCCATTTGGGGCTAATTGGACCATGCCTGGTGGGTTTTTTTTCGCCTTCCTCTAGATCAACAGGGGTATGTGGGGGACGGGCTGGAGTTGTACTTTGTACTGGTTGAACTCGATGGACGTATGTCTTTTTTCAACCAAAATAACTATGTAACTATAAGTCTGCTGTACGTGTGAGCCCATTAACTGCGCGATTAACATCTGCAGTGAGTGTTTTACGTTTTTAAAGTGGCACTTAGTGTCAATACAGTGTTGTCCACTATTTTTGAATAAAGTTTTCTATTGAATTTGAAGCAGAGTCTGATTTCACATGTTTTTTTTTTTAATAAAAAAAACACACACAAAAAAACCCACCTTCATGCCTTCAACCACAAACCAGGCTCACGTTATTTTAAGCAATTCCTTTAATTCAAACAAATTGGCTGATCTGCCAAATCACCTTGTTTCAAATTAATGTAAATTAAAATGTTCAGGATGATAATCGCCCCTATTCAGTACATTTTCTAGACTGCAAATTACATTGCTAGTCTCCAAAGTATTTAAGAGCCTATTGAATGAGCTTGCCAGTCAGTCATCAAGACATAAGCTGTAGCCAGTTATACTGGCAGAACTCAGGTTAGAATGCAATCACATTGCAGAACTAAAGACACAAACTGTCAAATCAGTTTACTTTGAATCAGAATTTTAGGACTTTCCTGTTTGGCTATAAGTTTGTCTTTATGCTATCAATTTAATAGATTGGCAGACCTGCCTAGCTGTTCTAGAGAAGAAATATTAGGTTGCATCTTAAAATCTGGAGCCAGAATTCAGTTGAAGGGGCAACTATGGCAAAAAATTGTAAAATTTAAAATATGTGCAAACATATACAAATAAGTACACTTTTTCCAGAGTAAAATGAGCCATAAATTACTTTTCTCCAATATTGCTGTCACTTACAGTAGGTAGTGGAAATCGGACAGAAGTGACAGGTTTTGGACTAGTCCATCTCTTCATAGGGGATTCTCAGAAAGGCTTTTATGCTTTATAAAGAAAGAAAGTCCCTAAAAAGGATTTTAACAATGATGCTGGCCAGCTTGCCTGCTCGCTACACAGTTTTTTGGCAGTTGGACAGAGCAACTGCTATTCACTAAGTACTTTTGAAAATAAATACATCCCTGAGAATCCCCCTATGAAAAGATGAACTAGTCCAAAACCTGTTGCCTCTGTCAGATTTCTACTGCCTGCTGTAAGTGACAGCGACATAGGAGAAAAGTTATTTATGGCTCATTGTACTCTGGAAAAAATGTACTTCTTATTTGTATAGGTTTGCACAGATTTTAAATTTTACAATTTTTCACCAGTGCCCCTTTCAATTTTAAAGTGAATAAACAGATAACCTAATTTAACCACTTTACCCCCACACGTACGAATTTCTCCGTCCCTTTTTCCATCCTTTCACCCCCAGGGACGGAGAAATCCGTACTTTCCGCGCTCCCGCTGCTGCCCGCTCTAGTGCGCACTCCCGCTCGTAAACACGCCGCCGGCCGCTCGCCCATAGATCAATGAACGTGAAAATCCATTCCCGTTCGTTGATCTAAGCCCCGCAATGATCCGCTGCTTCTCCGATAAGCAGCGCGATCATTGTGAAAAAAAGAAACTTTCTCAGCCTCCTAGTACTTCCTGCAAGCGTCCGGAAGGTCGCATTAAACAAAAAGTTACTGTTGCCATCTTGTGGCAAAATAGTAAAACTATTATTATTATTTAGTATTTATATAGCGCCGACATATTACGCAGCGCTGTACAGTATATATATATTGTCTTGTCACTAACTGTCCCTCAAAGGAGCTCACAATCTAATCCCTACTATTATCATATGTCTATGTTTGTATTATGTAGTGTAAGTACTGTAGTCTAGGGCCAATTTAGGGATGAGCCAATTAACTTATCTGTATGTTTTTGGGATGTGGGAGGAAACCGGAGTACCCGGAGGAAACCCACGCAGACACGGGGAGAACATACAAACTCCTTGCAGATGGTGCCTTGGCTAAAGCATTTTTTTTTTTTTTTTTTACATACAAATAAATTAGTTTTACACAACAAAAATTAACTCCTTACCTCCCACACATCCCAATTTTTTTTTTTTTTTGGGTAATGAAAAAAAAAATTACAATTAAAAAAAATACATAAATAGTTACCTTAGGGACTGAACTTTTTAAATATTTATGTCAAGAGGGTATAACACTGTTACTTTATACAGAAAAAGTGGGATCAGCGCATCACCAGGCCGCCTCTGAATGGCCTCAGCTCAGAGATGCGCTGAGCCCCCCCAGGAACTACGAACGCACCTTGAACCAAACAGAGGCTCTGCATATACACCAAAGAAAAACTAACAAGTGGGAGCAGCTGACCAGAATTAAATCAAACATAGCAAAGAAATGAACAGCGCTACTTAAAAACAGATGAGTGCTTACCTGCAAAAAAGTGCACACCCCACTCATGGGATTCAAATACACAATGAGCATACACATGACCTGTCTACCACTCGGAGGATGTTAGTTTCACTAACAATTTGCAATTTGTTAGGTACTTGTCCCTCCCACTGTCGAAGAAGTCTTTCCTCCATGGGAGGGGACCTAACACTAACTAAAACCTACCTATGCATATGCATAGCCTGGGCGCGCTACCAGTAAAATAAAAAATTGCGCAGAAAAAGTGGGATCAGCGCATCACCAGGCCGCCTCTGAATGGCCTCAGCTCAGAGATGCGCTGAGCCCCCCCAGGAACTACGAACGCACCTTGAACCAAACAGAGGCTGGTAGCGCGCCCAGGCTATGCATATGCATAGGTAGGTTTTAGTTAGTGTTAGGTCCCCTCCCATGGAGGAAAGACTTCTTCGACAGTGGGAGGGACAAGTACCTAACAAATTGCAAATTGTTAGTGAAACTAACATCCTCCAAGTGGTAGACAGGTCATGTGTATGCTCACTGTTACTTTATAAACTATGGGCTTGTAATTAGGGATGGACGCAAAAAACTGAAAAAAAAAATGCACCTTTATTTCCAATTAAAATATTGGCGCCAAACATTGTGATAGGGACATAATTTAAACGGTTTTAAAACCGGGACAAATGGGCAAATACATTTCATGGGTTTTAATTACAGTAGCATGCATTATTTGAAAACTGTAAAGGCCGAAAACTGAAAAATACATTTTTCCCACATTTTCCCATTAAAACACATTTAGAATAAAATAATTATTGGCATAATGTCCCACCTAAAGAAAGCCTAATTGGTGGCGGAAAAAACAAGAAATAGTTCATTTCATTGTGATAAGTAATGATAAAGTTATAGACAAATGAATGGAAGGAGCGCTGAAAGGTGAAAATTGCTCTGGTGGTCAAGGGGTAAAACCCCTCAGTTGGGAAGTGGTTAACCACTTGAGGACCCACCCTTTACCCCCCCTTAAAGAGACTCCGTAACAAAAATTACATCCTGTTTTTTATCATCCTGCAAGTTCCAAAAGCTATTCTAATGTGTTCTGGCTTACTGCAGCACTTTGTACTATCACAGTCTCTATAATAAATCAACTTATCTCTCTCTTGTCAGACTTGTCAGCCTGTGTCTGGAAGGCTGCCAAGTTCTTCAGTGTTGTGGTTCTGCTATGAACTCCCCCTTCCAGGCCCCTCTATGCACACTGCCTGTGTGTTATTTAGATTAGAGTAGCTTCTCTCTTCTCTCTTAACTTTTACAAGCTGGATAAATCGTCCTCTGAGCTGGCTGGGCTTTCACATAGTGAGGAATTACAGACAAGGGCAAAGCTGTTTGCAGGAAGAAAAGAGCAGCCTGAAACTTCAGTGCATGAGAGATGCAGGGGGAAAGAAACACGCAAATGATCTCTTGAGATTCAAAAGGAAGGCTGTATACAGCCTGCTTGTGTATGGATGTATTTTCTATGTGTGGACATACTGTACATCAACCTACTTCCTGTTTTGGTGGCCATTTTGTTTGTTTATAAACAAACTTTTTAAAACTGTTTTTAACCACTTTTAATGCGGCGGGGAGCGGCGAAATTGTGACAGAGGGTAATAGGAGATGTCCCCTAACGCACTGGTATGTTTACTTTTGTGTGATTTTAACAATACAGATTCTCTTTAAGGACCAGCGCTGTTTGTTGGGATCTGTGCTGGGTGGGCTCTGCAGCCCCCAGCACAGATCAGCAGGCACGCAGAGCGATCAGATCGCCCCCCTTTTTTCCCCCCTATGGGGATGATGTGCAGGGTGGGTCTGATCGCTCCTGCCTGCAGGCATGTTGCGGGGGGGGGGCACCTCAAAGCCCCCCTCCGCGGCGAAATCCCCCCCCTCCCTCTCATGCCCGGTGATCGGGGCTGCACAGGACGCTATCCGTCCTGTGCAGCCAGTGACAGGACGTCCCCTGTCACATGGCGGTGATCCCCGGCCGCTGATTGGCCGGGGATCGCCGATCTGCCTTACGGCGCTGCTGCGCAGCAGCGCCGTACAATGTAAACAAAGCGGATTATTTCCGCTTGTGTTTACATTTAGCCTGCGAGCCGCCATCAGCGGCCCGCAGGCTATTCACGGAGCCCCCCGCCGTGAATTGACAGGAAGCAGCCGCTCGCGTGAGCGGCTACTTCCTGATTAATCAGCCTGCAGCTGGCGACGCAGTACTGCGTCGCTGGTCCTGCAGCTGCCACTTTGCCGACGCACGGTATAAGCGTGCGGTCGGCAAGTGGTTAAGGGTCAGGTGACACAGCTAAGCTGTGGAGAGGGTGGGCTGCACAGAAGAAAGCATGAGACAGTTCCAGAAATTGTGACTGCTGGAAAATCTAACCATTATTGAATGGTCTACAGAAAATGGAGATTATTTTAAGTGTGCAAATAAAATCCCATACACCAATGTAGTTCAGTTCTGGTCAGACACCTGTGAACCAACCAAATTGATAACATTCAACAAGGAAAATAAGATTTATACCTGGAATGTGAAGGCATCATGCCTCCACTGCGATTATCTGGCATTCTTCTGTTGTCATATCCACTCCCTGGTGTGTTGGGACCGTGCCATTCCTTTCTTGGTCCAGCATTGTCTCTACCTGGAGGCATGTGTCTGCCTTCATTATAATGCTGCATCACAAACAAAGACATTAATACAGTGACAATGCACAGATGTTTAGGCAGAAAGTACATTTCCTGTTACATTGAACTACATGCACTGATGCAAACATTCAATTGTATGAAAACTTATTTCTGTGCTGCGAAGCTGGAAGGGGTGAGGAAGTTTCCTGTATTTTTGTAACATTCCATTTGCAAAAATTGTGACTACAGCTCTGGTTAAAAGTCTAACTGGAACTGGGAATTAGTAAGCGAGCCAGATTTAATGCACCTTTTCATACTAACTGTATGCAGCAGAAAAATGAAGGTGTATAACAGTAAGAGCAGCAATGGGGCCCAGAAAGCCCCATCTTACCTGCTAGGGGTACATAACAGTTTGCTAGGTTGTATGTGATCTTATATTGGCAAGTCTATTCAGATCATAAGTAGGGGAAGAGGGAGGAGTAATTGCTTACATGCGTATCTGGAGTTGAGGGCCCAATGATATGTAGATATGCCTCTGGAAGAGGCAAAACAGACATGGGTATGCACAAGATTAGACAATTATGTGTGTGTAATGTATGGCTGTAACCTTCCTCCTATCCTGACCTTCTCCATCTGCTTTATTTTTCGGCTACTGAAGTGCAGAGCATTCATTTTAGACATAGCATAAGGTCACTCTAGGACCACATTATCAAAACTGCACACTTTTACAGTGGGTATAGAAAGCAGCTGTATGCCAAATTTCCCAGTGCAAAAGATATCCTGACCTACGTCAAATCGGAGGCGATCAATGGTCAATCACGCACTTATTTTTTCACAATTTCTATGCAAATACAGTGAAATGTTACTTCACTAGCAAGTCATTTATGTGTAAATTGGACCCTTTGTGAATTTACGAGCCTCTGGTTCCGCAGACAACCTGTAGAGTCCTGGCCAAAAATTTTGAGAATGGCACAAATGCTGGTCTCCACAAAGTTTGCTGCTTCAGTGTTTTCAGGTTTTTGCCATTCAACCTGGCATGCTGTCAGTCAACATCTCAGCCAAATCCAATACTTGGAGTTTGTCAGAATTTGTGAGTTTTTCTATGTTCACCCGCCTCTTAAGCATTGACCACAGGTTCTCAATCGGAATAAGGTCTATGGAGTTTCCTTGGCATCGACTCAAATTTCAATGTTTTGTTCCCTGAGCCACTTAGTTATCACGATGCTCCATCATGATGAAAAATACATAGTTCCTCACCAAACTCTTCTTGGAAGAAGTTGCTGCCAAGAGATATTTTGTTACCATTCTTTATTCATAGATGTGGACTTATGCAAAACTGAGTGAGCCCATATCCCTTAGATAAGAAGCAACCCCACACATGAATGAAAGACAGGACTGATAGCGCTCATCTTTTTTTCTTTGGCCGATCATTTATCCAAATGCCCCAAACATTCAGAAAGTGGCTTCATTAGAAAAAATGGACTTTGCAAAATAAGGGCTTTGCAATTCATCTGATCGCTCTTCATGACATTCTAGAGCATATGCACATTGTCGTAAAAACTGAAGCAGCAAACCTTGTGAAAACCCCTATTTGTGCAGTCCTCAAAACTTTTGGCCATGTCTGTACTTTGCTTAAAAGGAAGCAAGATTTTAGTCAATGGAAAATTAAAAATATATGACACCAACTTAAACCTATGAAAAAGCAACTAGAAGAACAATGGTAACATGCATGTATTTTTACGTGTATATACTTACTTGACCACCACTTCCACGGTCTCCCACCATAACTGGCCGATCACCATCTCTGCCACCATAGCCAGATTTGGCCCCTCGATTACTGTGGCCTCCCCTGGAAGAATGGCCATGGCCAGGTCCATCTCTGCCTGGTCTATTAAAAAAAAAAATTATTGCAAGCAGCGTTTCATTAAATCTAAGGAGAAATTCTGCAAGTAGCCTTTGCTAAAGTAAAATCCTTTGTACAATGAACAGTCCACTATAAACAGAGCAAAGCCTCCATATAAATTTGAAGGAACCACATTAACCAAGTGCTAGGTGTGGCTTTTGGAGTACCTTGCATCTCGTTTTTCTGGGGCCATTCCTCCATCTTTCCAGTTAGATGACCGTGGTGGATTTGCTGGAGGTTCTCTCTGGTGGCGACCATGCATAACTGGATTGCTCATTCGGGCATGAGCTTGGCCTTCTGGCCGGTTGCCTCCCGTTCTTTCCAAACCTACTGGTCTCCGATCATCGCGATCTCGTCTGTCTGTGACTCGGGGTTCATTTCGAGGTTGTGCGGGATCACTTCTTCTTGAATCAAAGCTTTTGTTAAAACCCTTTTTGCCATCTTGAGCTACAAATCGGTCACGCCTGCCAAAGAGTAAAAACCTTGGTAAAAACAGGTTTGATGTTATACATGTTCATCCAAATAAAAATACCACAGAGAAGTGTTATTAACCACTTCCTTACCACAGGTTATTGCTCTTAAAAACCACAGCCATTTTCACTTCTCACATTCATTTGCCAATAACTTTATTGCTACCTTTCACACTGAAATATATACTAGTTGACCTAAGCAGTTTAAAAAAACGGGCTCTAGGTCTTTTCACGCCACCACCGCCAGCTAATCAGTGCGCATGCACGTTCCCATCAGCCCAGCTCCCTGGCCCCATCCCAACAGCTGTTCGTGCTGCACATGCGCAGTAGCAAAAGCCACGTACAGAGGGATAGGATGACGCAGGGACACCTGCTGTTTTATTATATAGGAGAAGATAGATAGAGACATACACACAGAGACAGATACGCACACAGGCTTTCTTTGGGTGATACTTTTTTCTAAGGATGATTTTCAGCTATTCGTTTAAAGGGAAGGTTCAGGGAGGGTGGGTAAAAAATCAAAATCAATTTCCACTTACCTGGGGCTTCCTCCAGCCCGTGGCAGGCAGGAGGTGCCCTCGCCGCCGCTCCGCAGGCTCCCGGTGGCGCGCCCGACCTGGCCAGGCCGGCTGCCAGGTTGGGCTCTTCTGCGCTCCAAGGCCCGGAACTTCTGCGTCCCACGCCGGCGCTCTGACGTCATCGGACGTCCTCCGGGCTCTACTGCGCAGGCGCAGAACTACTGCGCATGCGCAGTAGAGCCCGGAGGACGTCCGATGATGTCAGAGCGCCGGCGTGGGACGCAGAAGTTCCGGGCCTTGGAGCGCAGAAGAGCCCGACCTGGCAGCCGGCCTTGCCAGGTCGGGCGCGCCACCGGAGACCACCGGGAGCCTGCGGAGCGGCGGCGAGGGCACCTCCTGCCTGCCACGGGCTGGAGGAAGCCCAAGGTAAGTGGAAATTGATTTTGATTTTTTACCCACCCTCCCTGAACCTTTCCTTTAAAAATAAAAAATGCAACTGTATATAAAACCGACACATATTTGTCCCAGTTATTAGGCCGTTCAAATTATGTCCCTAGTATAATGTATGGTGACAATATTTTCTTTAGGAACAATGGCATTTTTTCAATTTTGGTTTTTTTTTTCAACTCTATCAATGACTACAAACCCCAATTAGCAAAAATCTGAGTAATATACCCTCATAACCAATACTTAAGGGGGTGGGGAAATTACTTGCGTGCTGAGTTGTGCGGCCCTGCAGCTAGGTCTTAAAGCTGCAGTCCAATTAGTAAAAAATGGCCTGGTCTTTAGAGGAGATTATCACCGCGGTCCTCAAGTGGTTAAAGTAAACCAGAGCTGTAGTAAGCAGGTCTGAGTCGCTCGCTGTCCTCCCACGATCTGCCATTCAGCCCCGGTAACTGGCTCAGTCGCGTCAGTCGGGGTCTTCTGCACATGCATGGACCTTCCGCGCATGTGCAGAAGACCCTGACTGACGCGACTTAGGGGCTAATTGCGGCTAAACAGCAGACAGCGGGAGGGTGGCAAGGGACTCAGACGCATTTATGGGGTGAGAGGAAGCCCCAGGTAAGTATCAAATCTTTACTATGTCTCTGGTACACTTCTAAGTGTATTTTTATTTTTTGTCCACTAGATGTCTCCATACTTTATTCCTGTGTACTACCAACAGTACACAGGAAGTGTTATGAGGTATGTTTTTTTTTTTTTACTTTAATTTTCTAAAGGACCACCAGCATCAACGAGATCATAACAGGCACTTTGATTAGCTTTGTTCACTTTAATAGTAATAAACAATGATGCATTCATACATGCAGTTAAAGTGGCATGAAACTCCAGGCTTCTTCCTTGCTCTCAAAAAGGCATGTTTAAATTCCGGTTCGTGGGTCAATCACAGCCTGAGGTCAGATTCTACACACCCCACACCTCCGCCCTAAAACAGTGCTAATTTTGGACCATGGCAGCTGCGATGTAGAACACCGCCCTCTGCCGCAGCTTCCTGCAATGACTGTCAATGCCCACATGTTAGAAATAATCCGGAGGCGTGGCCAGCCACAATGTAGAGGGCCGCCCTCCACCTACAGCTCCCTGTGATGACTAGCCTGCTAACGAATAAAAAAATCCGGGGGGCGTGACCAGGCAATGTAGAGTGCCGACCTCCACCGCAGCTCCTTGCGCAGTGCAATCTTGTACTGCTCATACAGATCAGTACTATAGTAGCAAATGCTTGTCATCAGCAGGGATGATCTCACGAGTTATGAGGAGTCTAATGAGGTGCAATTGCTTAAGGTGTGCGGCTGGAAGAGAGGGGGTCATCAGACGTCCGCCGGGCTGTACTGCGCAGGTGCAGCAGTTCTGCGCCTGCGCAGTAGAGCCCGGCGGACGTCCGATGACGTCAGCGCGCCCGCGTGGGACGCAGAAGTGCCAGGCCTTGGAGCGCAGAAGAGCGCGACCTGGTAGCCGGCCTGGCCAGGACAGCCACCGGGAGCCTGCGGAGCGGCGGCGAGGGCACCTCCTGCCTGCCACGGGCTGGAGGAAGCCCCAGGTAAGTGGATATTGATTTTTATTTTTTTACCTCCCTCCCTGAACCTTCCCTTTAACAGAAAAGCATAAGAAGTCCCGTTTGCAGTTTGACACAAGCCATGTGGGGGACACAGCAAACATGTGGAAGAAGGTGCTCTGGTCAGATGAGACTAAAATGGAACTTTTTGGCCAGAATGCAAAACGCTATGTGTGGTGGAAAACTAACACTACACATCACTCTGAACACACCATCCCCACTGTCAAATATGGTGGTGGCAGCATCATGCTCAGGAGGTGCTTCTCTTCAGCAGGGACAGGGAAGCTGGTCAGAGTTGATGGGAAGATGGATGGAGCCAAATACAAGGCAATCTTGGAAGAAAACCTCTTGGACCCTGCAAAAGTCTTGAGACTGAGGCAGAGGTTCACCTTCCAGCAGGACAATGACCCTAAACATAAAGCCAGGGCAACAATGGAATGGTTTAAAACAAAACATATCCATGTGTTAGAATGGCCCAGTCAAAGTCCAGATCTAAATCCAATCAAGAATCTGTGGCAAGATCTGAAAACTGCGGTTCACAAACGCTGTCCATCTAATGTGACTGAGCTGGAGCTGTTTTGCAAAGAAGAATGGGCAAGGATTTCAGTCTCTGGATGTGCAAAGCTGGTAGAGACCTACTCTAAAAGACTGGCAGCTGTAATTGCTGCAAAAGCTGGTTCTACAAAGTATTTACACACCCCACTTTTTAAATGTTTGGAATCGTGTACGATTTCCGTTCCACTTCTCACGTGTACACCACTTTGTATTGGTCTTTCACGTGGAATTCCAATAAAATTGATTCATTTTGTTTGTGGCAGTAATCTGACTGTATGGGTAAAAAGTAGGAAAACACGTTTTTATTGAATGTTAAGTCTAATCCCACTGAAATGTATTGTTACCTTTCAAAAGAGGACGATGATGAACCTTCAGTATACCGACCACGATCTCTATGGTCAAAATCATTGAATCTGTTCTGCTGGCGGTTGTAGTCAGATCCTTGGTTACCAAACCGAGAATCTGTGTCCATCGCCATCTTTTTGTTGTCATTCCAGAAGGGCTCCTCTCTCCTAGGAGAACCATAACAAGAGTCATTCATCATGTACACATAATTCTATAAAAGCTAACCAGACCACTGTTTTGACATTTTTAATCTCCGTACACACCCAAGATGAGACTAAGCCAACTCTGCCGAGAATCCAGTATGGGTATGGCAGCCCCTGACCTATCTTGACCGTTTGCCCAGCGATCATTCCTGGCAGATTGCTTCAGCTGAAAATTGTTCTCCCTGTTTACCCACGCCACACTGTCCTTCATCCCTAGCAGTCACCCCCCCCCCCCCCCCAAAAAAAAGCAGCGTTGCTAGTTTAAGGTGGTAAAGAAAAGAAGAAGAAAAAAAAAAAAAAAAAAAGGAAAGAACTACATGCAGGAATCTCAAGAAACCACCTTTAAAGAGAGTCTGAAGCATCCAAGTTCAGCCACGGGTATGTGGCATTTCAGGTATGGCATTAAAGGGAACCTTAACGGAGAGGGGTATGGATGTTTCCTTTTAAACAATACCAGT
The DNA here is from genome assembly GCF_040937935.1 of Hyperolius riggenbachi. Classification (NCBI taxonomy): domain Eukaryota; kingdom Metazoa; phylum Chordata; class Amphibia; order Anura; family Hyperoliidae; genus Hyperolius; species Hyperolius riggenbachi. Next base: position 197,380,748 of record NC_090648.1, read on the forward strand.
TGCCTGGCAGACCTGCTGATCATTTTGGCTGCAGTAGTAGCTGAATCACACACCTGAAACAAGCATGCAGCTAATCCAGTCTGACTTCAGTCAGAGCACCTGATCTGCATGCTTGTTGAGGGGCTGTCGATCAGCAGGAGAGTCAGGCAACTGGTATAATTTTAAAAAGGAAAAATCCATATCCTTCTCAGTTTAGGTTCCCTTTAATTCTAAAGAGGACTGTAAAGTAAAAACATATACGGAAGTACAGAGGCGCCAAAAGAGGAATTTTCTAAACGGTTTAAAAGTATTCAGGTGGCGGTGGTGGCCCGACAGCACCCAAAACAGACATGATGCTGCTGATTGAAGATATAATAATGTATTCACATACTCCTATATTAAAACTGCAACGCGTTACACGGGCAACATCCCGCTTCATCAGGCAATGAACAACTGGAGTATCTCACAGCGTGGGGTCCAATACGTGCTTGGCACCTCTGTGACAGATATAAATTATTATATCTTCAATCAACAGCATCGTGTGTTTTTGGGTGCTGTCGGGCCACCACCGCCACCTGAATACTTTTAAACCTTTTAGAAAATTGTATTCTTTTGGCGCCTCTGTACTTCCGTATATCAAGTCATCCACCCTTGGTGGAAGGGTGAAAAACCCTCTTCTCTTCCTTCTACAGAGAGCGACATCTTAGCCCTGAGTGGGGACAGGCCTAATCTCCCCACCTGCGTATTCAGTGGTTGCCTAAAGGGTAAATCAGGTTTGTAAGTATATTACTTACGTTTTAAATTGCTTCATTTTCCAATACATACCACACTATATTGGGCTCTCGGTCTCCATTTTTTGTAAAGTAAAAACAGGGTTTTTTTTGGACGCTTCAGTGTCTCTTTAATAAGATGGTATTTTCCCAGTAGAACCAAGGCATGAAGGTTCATAAATGAATTACACAATTACTTTTTTTTTTCAATCCAGCATGCAAACATTTACATAACCATGTAGGCAATCTATGTTTGAATAGGCAGATTTGTGCCTGCATGGTTTTCTATTATGTGGAAATCTATATTTGATACCTGTGATCAACATCACGAGGACGTTTCAAGGTGTTTCTCTTCTCCTGCTCAAAGCGAAGTTGCTCATGTTGTCGCCTCAGTTCCTCCCTTTCCCGTGCAATTCGCTCAGCTTCTTTTCGCCTTTCCTGTAGAGCACAATATACCACATTATTAAAGAACAATATAAATGTATCATATAAATAATTCATATTGCCTTGGTCCCTCCGAACATATTTGACAAGAGCTTGTTGGATATGCACTTGTGGCCGCGCTTCCCTCCATATGAGTGCGGCTGTACTGTGCAAGTGCGAGTATGGCCACATCTGAGCAGCAATACAAAGCAGCTAGTCCATGAAGTGGCTTCATGCTGCTGCACAGGTGGGGCCACACTCGCACCAGTGCCTTATGGACGAACACAGAGGGAAGCAACGCTATGAAGAGGGTCCTGGCTAGCAGCAGTCAGGTTGATGAGGACATGGGAAGAGGTAAGCCTTTGGACAGCTTCCCTCTACATTAGTATTTTTTTCCAGCATGTTATAGGTTTTCTACGAGTGCGGGTAAGAGTAAACATTTCATCCAACTGATACAGGATTTGTGGCAATGCAGAGAGGTAGTTAATCAATTCAGCTAACACCAATGTTTGAAAAACCTACTTTTTTCGGCCCTTGATGACTGGGGAATTGTGCACTACACCATCACAAAGCTTGCAAGGAAGTGGGCATAACATACACCTATTAGTGAGGCTATGCTGCATACATACTCCATTGGAGTACTCCAAAATTAGCTTGCTGCTACTGCTGCTATTAGCCGTAAGAAACCTTAACAGGATGTTTTTGAATATTCCACTGCAATAGAGTGACATGAATTGTCGCATTTCATCATAAGCATCTCACAAAACAAGTTTACCTGCTCAATACGCATGCGTTCTCTTTCCAGACGTTCGCGCTCCATTCTCTCACGCTCCAGCTTTTGTCTTTCAATTTCTAGTCTCTCCCGCTCTCTTTGAAGGCGATCAAATTCTTCACGCTCACGCATTACTCGTACACGTTCCCGCTCACGTCGTTCCCTCTCTGCCATTTCTCTGCGTCTGGAAAGCAAACAAAATTATATCTTATACATCCGTTATTGTTTTTGGTGCTTGGGTGTCTTCTGAGTTTACCAAAAATAGACTGAAAAGTGTTGGTACCCGAATATCAATGAAGCACATGACATGGGACAGACAGCTAATAGTGTAATTTGGCATAAATGTCAGACACCTGCTGTTTGGCAGCACACCAGCAGGCTATCAGCACTGTCCTTTGGCTGGATCTGGTGCAGGATGGGAAAAGCCACATGCCTTGCAAAAAAAAAAAAAAAGTGCTCTTTAGAAATGTTAGGTACTGCAACTACGCTTTTGGATAGAAGTTAGAAAAACCTAGCATTGAGAAGCTGTAAATTATATAAGGGATAGGCATGGGATAGGCACTTCAAACTCATGTCAATGGGTGTATGAGAAGTTTGCACTGACACCCAGTCAGTTAAAAGGGAGAATATAGTACAGAAGAAATGTGCCAGATCAACCTCTGTGTAACTGACAAGCCAACATTGCACAACTATAACATTTACAGATTAATGCGGTTTGTAATGGAGAAAAAACTGCACAAACCATGAATAATGCAATTGAAAATAACCTTTTGACTAAAAGATAAGACTCGATGCAACAAAGCAACATGGACATAGATGCCTGGGAAGGTTGAGAGCGGTCATTACCTACGCAAATATGTAAGAGGGAGTGGTGAGCAACACAAGGCAGTGCTAAACTAGTTAGCACTAGTCAAAAGATATGATTTTCTGACAGGCCACTTGATGCCCTCTTTCTGTTAGCTATACAAAACTAGAAAAAAATAGGTTAAAACATGGTTGGGATGGACACTGCAATACGAAAGGATATAGCTTTATCATTAGTACCTTCGCAGTTCCACTGCTCTGTGATATCGCTGTAACCGTTCCAGACGCTCTACATTTTCTCGTAGTCTTTGTGCTTTCATTTTGTCAAAGGTCATTATGTCTTTGTTGTCCCGGTTGTCCCTGAACTTCATCTTATTCTGGAAAAACCTCTCTCTCTCTCTAGGTCTTATCTGCAAAGCAATTGTAAGAAAAAAAACTGAAATACCAAGTATAATGTGGCCCTGAACACTTTTTCAGTCATTCACTATCAACCAGCGGCCTTATAAGACCACAGTACTGAAGACAAAAAAAATAAAATAATAATGACTAGGCTATAGTATGTAAACCATATAAGGAGCGTCCTGGGTTGAGGAGGATTCTTGTCTTGAATCAGTGCTCAAAGCTAGAGAAGGACACTGAAGCTTAGATATACTGCCACTGCCTGAAAGAGGGTGGTGAAGGGACGCACTGTGATTCAGTAGGGAGAGGAGTAAAAGACACAGCAAGAGAAACTATACAGTGAAACGGCTAGTAATGCATCATGCCTGCCTAATGAATAATGCATTGATTTTAGGCGTGTCCGGAACAACGTAGTTGGGATCTACTTCCTGCTGGTGGCTGCGCAGCTCTGACAGGACATAATGATAAAATGACTCGCAGCCGCGCACTCACAGCGTCCTCACCGTTTGTGCCGATGTTTCGTCGCTGCACCCGCTCACTCTGCTGTTTCAGTGACAGCAGAGCTTCCGCATCTCGGTCAGAAGGCAATTTACTCCTGACCCTGTGATTACCGTGAGCCAATCATAGCTCACAATAGGGAAAGGATGACTAAAGGGGCCAGAGCCATCCGGTCCCATAAGGGTTAATAAAGCCGCTCAGGGTGACCGAAAGCCACTTGGACAGTATAGGGGACTAAGAGAGACCAAAAAGTGCTCTTACTAAAAAGCAATGTGACAGTGTGATAAGTATACATACACAATAACCGTAATAAAAACATACACCTTTTGCTTCAAAATTTTACCCTTAGCTATTCAAACAGTATCTAGAAAAAAAACACATTCCAAGTTACCAGTTTGCTACTCTACTCTAGTTTTCTGGAACCAAGCAAAAAGCAGTCACTGTTTCCTTTTATTTTTTCCCCCCATATCCAGTCACTGGCCACATTATTACATACACTTTGCTAATGCTGGGTCAGAAACCCTTTTGCCTTTAGAACTGCCCTAATTATTCATGGCATACATTAAATAAGATGTTGGAAACTATTCCCAGATATATTGGTTCATATTAACATGATAGCATCACGCAGTTGATGCAGATTTGTCAGCTGCACATCCATGACAGAATTTCCTGTTCCACCATGTGCCAAAGTTTCTCTATTGGAATAAGACCTGGTGACTGTTGAGGCCCCTAAAGTACAGTAAACTCACTGTCATGTTCAAGAAATCATTTCAGATGCAAGCATTGTGATATGGCGCAATATCCTGCTGGAGGTAACTATCAGAAGAGGAGTATGCTGTGGTCATAAAAGGGTGGACAGGATCAGCAATAATGCATCTGATTCGTATTCAAGGTGTGTACTTGATTCCTGGGGGATGGCGGTGCACACCTCTGTTGATTTCATTTCAGTTACAGCCTGAAAGCCTTTTGGAAGCTAACGTCCTCCTTTGCTGCATTTGTTTTGAAAGCAAGTTGTTTAATCTGCCCGTGTATTGGGATCTGCACATCTATGCAGCTGGTCAACTCGGGTGCAGCCTGTATATAGATTTGGAAGCGCTGTCAATATCTCCTGTTCAAAAAGGATCAGCAACAATACTCAGATAGGCTGTGGCATTTAAGCAAGGCTCATTAGGTACTAAGTGGTCCAAATTGTGCCAAGAATATTACACAGACAGTAGACAAGGTAGGATGGATCCCTGCCTACATCTGAATGTCGCAGCTGAAATCTAGACTCATTAGATCAGGAAACTTTTTCCAATCTAGTATTGTCCAATGTTTGTTAGCCTCTGCAAATTGTAGCCTCCTGTTCTTAGCAGACAGGAGTGGAACCTGATGTGGTCTTCTGCTGCTGACCATGTGCTTCACGGTTCAACGTGTTGTGTGTTCAGATATGGTATTCTGCATACCTCGATTGCAACAAAATACTGAAGCTACATTCTCCTCTAACATCAAAGCATTTTCATCTACACTACTGTTGTTCAATGGATATTTGCTCTTTTACGGATGGTTGTGTGTGAAAATCCTAGAAGATCATCAGTTTCTGAAATACTCAGACCAGCCCCTCTGCCACCAACAGTCATGCCATGTTCAAAGTCATTTAAATCCCTTTTCTTCTCCATTCTGATACTCTGATTAACTTCAGTCACTTGGCTTCTCTATGTCTAGAAGCCTAAATGCATTGCTGTCATTTGACTGCCTGATTAGGCATTTGTGTTACTGTTAGCAAGCAGTTGAACAGATGTATGTAATAAATGGCCAGCGAGTGCATAGCTGTAAAGCATTACAGTGCGTAAAATGCTGCCAAAGTCTCTAAAGGTTTGCAGTGACAATAGGTCCCACCAATGTGCAACTTAAGGGGACCAACTTAAATAATCAAGGAGAGCAAATATTAACAATAGCACCACAATTACTTGGAAATGAGAGTTATTACATAAAGCAGAATGACAACCTACCTTATCAAACCGTCCTCTTCTCATTTGTGACCTCATGTAGAACTGATCTCCTTTTGTTTGATCTATTACCACCATCTGCCCAGGGCTTTTACCTATGAAAGTTAAATGTAAAATAGATAAATTAAGAACACCCCGCATAGAAATTTACAAACTTTCTCCTGCATCATCCAAAAGTTCGAGGCTTGCATTCCATAGTTGTCTTAAACCAAACTTAAAAAAGTCACATCTAACAATACACAAACTGTAAGGCCTCTTTCACAGTAGGACGTTGCGTTTTGATGCAACGTTAAAGTTGCAACGCAAATTACAATGCAACGCCCCCAAAAAGTTGCACCGCAACTTAATTCCCCGTTATCGTCGCATACAGTAGAGCATACAGGCAATGAAAAGTAGGTTTCCAAGTCATTACTGAGCATGTGCAAACAGTCCAATGCAGTTAACGCGTATAATGCACTGCATGCAGTACTTTCACTTAACGTGCACCGTTAGACACCAACGCAACGTTTGCACTGTGAATGGGGCATAGATTTTTCATTGCAAATGTTGTTGCACTGTGAAAGAGGCCTAAAGGCCCATTTCCACTGCGTGCGTTTCCATACGATTTTCGGAATGTGTTTAGCCGATCACAAAGACAGCTGGAATAGTAGAAACTGCATTTGCCAGCATATTATATGCAACCAGCATTTTTTTTTTTTTACTAGACCAGCATTGGAAGGTTTACACACAGAGCTTTTAAGTTCCGTGGAGAGAACTGCTCCCAGTTTATATAGATACATTTAAGTCAACAGAATGTAACAAGTGAGGAATGTTACACACTCTTTGGCTGTCCTCCAGCTCCTGCACAATCAGAGACTGAGTCACATTCCACAATTGTTTCATTTAAGTAAACAGAATGTATCTATCTAAACTTCAGCTGTGGGGAGCAGTTCTCTCCAGGAACTTTAAAGAGGAACTGTAACATAAAAAGATCCCCTGGGGGGTACTCACCTCGGGTGGGGGAAGCCTCCGGATCCTAATGAGGCTTCCCACGCCGTCCTCCATCCGTCAGGGGTCTCGCTGCAGCCCTCCGTGGAGTCCGGGCAGCGGTGACGTCAATATTTACCTTCCTGGCTCCTGCGCAGGCGCTCTGACGGCTGTCGGCTCCGAACTACACGGAAATACCCGATCGCCGTCGGGTCCGCTCTACTGCGCAGGCGCAAGTTTCCTGCGCCTGCGCAGTAGAGCGGACCCGAATGAGATCGGGTATTTCCGTGTAGTTCGGAATGGAAAGCCGCCACAGCGCCCCCGCTGGAGCCAGCAAAGGTAAATATTGAAATGACAGTCGGCACAGTCGCCGGCTGTTCGGAGGGCTGCGGAGAGACCCCCGTGGGACAGAGGACGGCGTGGGAAGCCTCATTAGGATCCGGAGGCTTCCCCCACCCGAGGTGAGTACCCCCCAGGGGATCTTTTGAATGTTACAGAGTCTCTTTAAAGCTCTGTGTGTAACCTTTCCAATGCTGGTCTAGTAAAAAAAATGCTGGTTGCATATAATATGCTGTAAATGATGTTTCAGAGCAAAGTTGAAATGCAGGGTTATATTCTGCTTTAAGCCTATGAGCATTTCAGTGCATGCTTTTCACCCTTCTCTTTTCATAACTAGGGTTATACAGGTGGCAGCCATTACTCCTGAGCTTAGTAGGTTTTAGATCATGGGTGTGTTTTTGTCATCACCTACCCTCCCTCACAGGGGCATCGTCTATATGAAATCTCACACAAGCTGAGATCACCTCCCCTGTGACATCATCAGTAGCAGCCTGTGTTTTGTTTTTGTTCTTTATCTCCTCCACCAGTTTGCAGGAAAAATCCCGGCAATATAAAAAAGGGAGGGGTTCCTCCAATAAATGTAAAATATTTTATATTTGTCATCATGCAGCTGAAAAAAGGCTGCTATTTATCATTATAATTTAGAAAATAGATTTTATTTCTGAAATCTTGTATTTTTAATTTGGGTCCACTTTAACCCCAAATGCAAAGGGTGCTTGCAGCATTTTTATTTCTGCAATTGTGTTTGGGTTAAAGTCAATGGTAGCAGCAAAGAGAAAAAAATGAAGAAAAAAAACCAGCGCATTTGAAAACTTTGTAATCAACTTTGAAAGTCAGTGCTATAGATTTCACTGCAAAAGATTGTAATCCTGTTAGAGTTGCATACATTTTGACAAACATAAATTAGCATCAACTCAGTATTAGCATCTCATCGACCATCCCTAATTCAACCTGGTGCAGGGGATTATCCCTGCACTGATTCAGGCCTGGGACCTACTAGCAGCCTTTTCTAAGCACTAGCGATTTGAAAAGCTCTTGCTAATGCAATGTATGGGGGATTTTTTATAAAATCACATCCCTCAAGTGGGATCACACCCATAGCATTACATTAGCGAGAGCTTTTCAAATCACAAGCGCTTAGCTATGGCTTAGTAATGTACTGCTAAGGGGTTCCAGGCCTCAGAGCCATTTCTGAACCAAAAACATTTAGTTTAAAAATGAAAACCCGATATGTGCCCCAAAACCAAAACCACACCCAGATGTTGAACAACTGGAGCCTTGACTAAAGTTATATACATATTAATTGTTGCCTTGGAAGACAGTTCAAGGAGCCATAATACACACTGGTCAATATTCTGTTGTGACTGGAGAACAGATCAGGTAATAGAATAGCGGTTTATTGATTAATGATTCAACATGACTGATCACCTACGATGCGGTTAAGGGACATCTGTACTCACAATGTGTAATGCTGGATACATACTGTGCGTTCCCGCACTCGATTTCCCACTAGATTCTCGGCCGCTCTATTATTTCCGAGCATTTCTGACCACGTTTCGATGATTGTTAGGTCGATTCTCATGTAAAGTATGCCGAATTGACCTAACAATCCATTGAACCGCGAATCGGACATGTCGGAAATAATCGAGCGGCCGGGAATCGAGCGGGAAATAGAGTGCGGGAACGCACCATGTGTATCCAGCATAAGGTCTATAAAGCTAACAAAAATATGAAATGGAAGAGCCAAGTTTACTCATATCACTATCACCTCGCATCAGAGGAAAAGCAAATTATCTTCAAGCTAGTTCAAGCTAGTTCAAACTAGATGATTGCAATGATGAATTATGGCTCAGTTAGTATATGTTGTTAATTGATGGACAAAATGTAGCCGTTACCTGGCCGTTTCCTTTCTTCACTCTTTTTTACAGGGTCTTCAGGAGAGACTTCTGTTGCCTCTTCACTATTTTCTTTGCTGTCCTTAGTATCTTTCTTATCAGGCTTATCAGATTTTTTGTCATCCTTTTTAGCTGAACCTGGAGGCCTTAGGGAAAAAAACAGCTAAGTGTCAAAACAGCCACAACAGGACTGAGTCATTGTGAAAGAACAAAAAAAAATGCAAAAAGCTTACTTGCTGCTGCTTTTATCTCCTCCAGATGACTTTCTTTCTCCAGATGTTCTGCCCGAACTACTTTTCTCATCACCTTCTTTCTTCTGGTCTCGTTTAGAAGGATCACTTTTCCACTAGAGGTATAAAGAAGAAGTAATGAAAGCTTCTATCCTTGAAGGCCACTAAAGAACTCACGATGATGAACTCATACCAGACGACTCTTTCTAGTTTACACATTATGCAAATATCTCTCAACTGACAATCTGCAGGCGCATGCAGCTGTAAACCTCAGGATGCATGTATCTACACCCCTGGTGCTGAAGTGAAGTTCACAGGAGCGTGGATACACTGTCCAGCGGTGCGGACTAGGTTAAGTTATCCTGTTTGCATTTGTCACATGTTAGTCTCCTCCCACCCAAGCTGAGGGTACAACATTGCTAGGAGTGATCATTACATGGATATGGTATATCAAATTCATTCCCATCTTTTTGGTGATTAAATACTTTATCAGCTATGCTTACAGAACTGTGGACACGCCAAATCCTGCAGAAAGAAAAAAAATATTGTGCTCTGCTTGCTCAGATTAGCAACTGAAATAGGTTTTTGAAGAAGAATATATGCAGCTGCCTTTGAATGTATCGGATATCCATCCGAGCCAAGTGAATAAAAGTAAATCCGAGCCAAGTGAATAAAAGTATCTTATCTTTTTAGTAACTTTATGAAATAACAGTTCTGTTTGTTTAGTGTGGCTTTAAGAGCACAGGAAATTTTGACCTTGGCTCTACTTGTAACATCGGAGTCTGCTGCAGGGTTTACTTCAAACTTAAAAACACATTTTAAAGGGAAAGCCATATGGCCGCCTCCATATGCTTCTAAACAATGCAGACTGTGCCATTTGGAAGTGTTTGGGCTGCTAGGGGTATTGTTTTGGTCTCTCAGGTCTTCCAGGGTGGTATAATTAAATCATTTCCTAAATTATAGCAGTCCTTCTCCTTGGGCAATAAGGTCTTCTATCAATATTTACAATTTTGCCATGCTATCCATGTGCTGAGAATTAAGGGAACTGTGTGGAGACTAGTCCTAGACCCTCTTTTCCAGGGCTGTGGAGTCTGAGTCGGAGTTGAGGAGTCGGAGTCTGAGCAATTTTGGGCACCTGGAGTCGGAGTTGGAGTCTTGGTTCCAGAAACTGAGGAGTATGAGTCGCATGATTTTTGTACAAAATCAACAGCCCTGTTAAGTATTAGACTAAGGAGTCGGAGTCAAGGAGTCGGAGTCTGAGCAATTTTGGGTACCCAGAGTCGGAGTCGTGATTTCAGAAACTGAGGAGTCGGAAGATTTTTGTACTGACTCCACAGCCCTCCCCTTTAAATCAAATTTTTAACACTACGGTCCGAGAAGGGTTTATTTTGGATGCCCATCAGGAAAATACATCAAGCTATTTAGAAAAATTCCCTTCCAATAGCAAAGTTAAATGGGAGGCTGATGTCAGTCAGGTCTCTGAGGAGGACTGGCAAGAGATCCTGGAGACAGTGCCATTAGTATTATCATTATTGATTTATAAAGTGCCAACACATTCAATATCACTTGATGCTACATAAATGCTGAATCAACTAAGCATAATCCATGGGTCCTACTTCACTCCTAAAACACTTCTCCAGATAGGTGTTTAGGACTGGTCCTGCCTGTGAACCACGTAACTCTCAAACAGGAGATCTAGTACACATGCTGTGGAGAAGCTTTTTCAGTACTGGTCTGAAGTACTTGATTTAATATAGTTTTTGTAGACCAAATGAAATCTTTTGTCTCTTCAAATCGTTAACGTTAATGCTAAATTTCGAATTATTTCGTCCCGAAATAGATCGGTCCCGTCGATCGCTCCGTGCGGGAAATTACAGTTGATTGCCCGCGGGTAGGGAACGCATCGCTAGCGGCGTTCGAGTGCCTGACGACCGACGCAATACAGCTACAATACATTACCTGCTCCGCCGGCGAGACTCCCCAGGTCTCCGCTGTCTTCTTCTCCGCGCTGGTCTCCGGCAGGTTTCAGGCTGATTCACAATCTGTTTGCAGTAAAGGCAGCCATACGATCCCTCTCTGATCAGATTTGATCAGAGAGGGATCTATCTGTTGGTCGAATCTGATGGCAAATCGACCAGTGTATGGCTACCTTAACCCTGTTCCAGGCCAGGAAGCTCCACTTGTCCATTTGTGTTAATATAACTCCAAGGGTCAGCAGCACAAGGATAATGTAGTAGGTTGGTGCACGCAGACAGCGAAGGTCCCATCCTCCAAAAATAGCAACAAAAAACACGCTATTTATTACAGCAATAAATCAATATAGATACAGTCAAGCTTTCGGACAATCCCTGTCCTTTGTCAAGCAAATCACAAATGAAACTCAAAAAGCTTTTGAAAGCACCAGCAGGAAATTACATCACATCATACCTAATTAACATAATTAGCATAACAGGGCAAAACATTAACCCTAATTATAGGTATTTATGTCTTTTTTACAGGTTCCTATGGACTTTTTGCAACCTGCAATTAAGAAAGGGACAGAAGGGATTGGACTTTTTCACACTATGCGAGGGAAAGCTGCAGGATGACGTAAATACAATTATATGTGCTCTTTACAGGTTCTTTTGGTTATTACAGGGTTAATGTTTTGCCGTTATGCTAATTAGGTATGATGTGATGTCATTTCCTGCTGGTGCTTTCAAAAGCCTTTTGAGTTTCATTTGTGATTTGCTTGACAAAGGACAGGAATTGTTCCGAAAGCTTGCCTGTATCTATATTGATTTATTGCTCTAATAAAGAGCGTATGTGCTGCAGCTCGATAAATAACCCCCCCCCCCCCCGCATCAGAACACTTTAAATTCTTACAAATATAACACTGGATTTTCACTTTAACACGAGGTAAAGAATTCCCCTTATTCTCCACCTTTTTCGAGAACATGTGCCTGAGTAACCTGTCTGGACCTGGTTCAATCTCTAAAATCTATTCCAGAATATCCCGCCCTGACTCTTCGAGATTACACTCCTATATCCAGAAATGGGAAGAGGAACTCGGCCAACACAAAGATAAGGAGGACTGAGTTGATTGTTGGCAACGAGTGGCCAGCTGTTCCACAAATGTCTTTGCCATGGAATCAGCCTATAAAGTCCTAACCCGTTGGTATCTGGTCCAATGGCGTACCGTCCATTGAGCGCACAGGGGCGGGGCGCACCGGGTGACAGGCGGGGAAAGGGGTGTCAAAGAGGCCAGCCCAGCCATTTCAGATCAAGACAGGAGAAAGTGCTCCGCCTCCCTTCTCATTGCTCGACTATAGCTGGCTCAGACCCCATTTGCCCCGCCTCTGTCAACTCGGCGGCTAGTTCAACTTTGCAGAAGCCGGCCCACCCTGGGCTTCACTGGGATTTCAGCCGCGATTGGGGAGGATCCTATATTTTACCCTGATGATGCTGCTGCTGCCGCCGCCTCCGCGGCTGCACTGCTGCAACCTGGGGCAATGAGATGCTGCCAAGCGATGCCAGTGCACTACTCCCCTTCCAGGCAGGCTCATGGGGATCCCAGAGACGGAAGGCGGGCCCACCGCTGAGACCATGTCAGCCACTGCTGCCCCTGCTTCCTCTCGGCTGCTCAACACCCGACCAGCTGGGCCACCCAGGCACACCATTGGCAAACACCACAGATGGATCGACACCTTCCGCTGCGGTCAGTACACCACTGGACACCCCTGCCAGCTGCCAGTGTCTCTCTTCATCTCTCCCTCTCTTCTGTCTCCTCTCTCTTCCTCCTGTCTCTCCCACCTGTCTCTCTTCCTTCTCTCTCTCTCTCTCCTGTCCCTCCCTCCTGTCTCTCTCTCTCTGCTCTGTCTCTCCCACCTGTCTCTCTCACCTCTGTCTCTCCCACCTGTCTCTCTTCCTTCTCTCTCTCTCCTGCCCCCCCCCCCCCCCCACCCCCCCCCCCCCCTCCTGTCTCTCTCTCTCTCTGCTCTGTCTCTCCCACCTGTCTCTCTCTCCTCTGTCTCTCCCACCTGTCTCTTCCTTCTCTCTCTCTCATGTCCCTCCCTCCTGTCTCTCTCTCTCTCTCTCCCTCTGCTCTCTCTCCCACCTTGTCTCTCCCTCTGCTCTCTCTCCCACCTTGTCTCTCCCTCTGCTCTCTCTCCCACCTTGTCTCTCCCTCTGCTCTCTCTCCCACCTTGTCTCTCCCTCTGCTCTCTCTCCCACCTTGTCTCTCCCTCTGCTCTCTCTCCCACCTTGTCTCTCTCTCTGCTCTCTCTCCCACCCTGTCTCTCTCTCTGCTCTCTCTCCCACCTGTCTCTCTCTCTGCTCTCTCTCCCACCTGTCTCTCTCTCTGCTCTCTCTCCCACCTGTCTCTCTCTCTGCTCTCTCTCCCACCTGTCTCTCTCTCTGCTCTCTCTCCCACCTGTCTCTCTCTCTGCTCTCTCTCCCACCTGTCTCTCTCTCTGCTCTCTCTCCCACCTGTCTCTCTCTCTGCTCTCTCTCCCACCTGTCTCTCTCTCTGCTCTCTCTCCCACCTGTCTCTCTCTCTGCTCTCTCTCCCACCTGTCTCTCTCTGCTCTGTCTCTCTCTGCTCTGCCTCTCCCACCTGTCTCTCTCTCTGCCTCTCCCACCTGCCTCTCTCTCTCTGCTCTGTCTCGCTCTCTCTCTGCTCTGTCTCGCTCTCTCTCTGCTCTGTCTCGCTCTCTCTCTGCTCTGTCTCGCTCTCTCTCTGCTCTGTCTCGCTCTCTCTCTGCTCTGTCTCGCTCTCTCTCTGCTCTGTCTCGCTCTCTCTCTGCTCTGTCTCGCTCTCTCTCTGCTCTGTCTCGCTCTCTCTCTGCTCTGTCTCGCTCTCTCTCTGCTCTGTCTCGCTCTCTCTCTGCTCTGTCTCGCTCTCTCTCTGCTCTGTCTCGCTCTCTCTCTGCTCTGTCTCGCTCTCTCTCTGCTCTGTCTCGCTCTCTCCAACCTGTCTCTCTCTTTGTTCTCCCACCTGTCTCTCTCTCTCTCTGCCTCTCCCACCTGTCTCTCTCTTTGTTCTCTCTCCCACCTGTCTCTCTCTTTGTTCTCTCTCCCACCTGTCTCTCTCTCTCTGCTCTCTCTGTTCTCTCTCTCTCTCTGCTCTGTCTGTCCCACCTGTCTCTCTTTCTGCTCTGTCTCTCCCACCTGTCTCTCTCTGCTCTCTCTCCTTCCTGTCTCTCTCTCTCTCTCTCCTTCCTGTCTCTCTCTCTCTCTCTCCTTCCTGTCTCTCTCTCTCTCTGCTCTCTCTCTGCTCTCTCTCCTTCCTGTCTCTCTCTCTCTCTGCTCTCTCTCCTTCCTGTCTCTCTCTCTGCTCTCTCTCCTCCCTGTCTCTCTCTCTCTCTCTCTCTGCTCCGTCTCTCCCTCCGGTCTCTCTCTCTCTCTGCTCAGTCTCCCTCCTGTCACTGCCTCCTGTCTCTCTCTGCTCTGTCTCTCTGCTCTGCCTGTCTCTCTCTCTGCTCTGCCTGTCTCTCTCTCTGCTGTGCTCTGTCTCTCTCTGCTGTGCTCTGTCTCTCTCTGCTGTGCTCTGTCTCTCTCTCCCTCCTGTCTCTCTCTCCCTGTCTCTCTCTCCCTGTCTCTCTCTCCCTGTCTCTCCCTCCCTGTCTCTCCCTCCCTCCTGTCTCTCTCTTCCTCCCACCTGTCTCTCTCTCCGTCTCTCCCACCTGTCTCTCTCTCCCTCCTCTGTCTCTCCCTCCTCTGTCTCTCCCTCCTCTGTCTCTCCCTCCTCTGTCTCTCCCTCCTCTGTCTCTCCCTCCTCTGTCTCTCCCTCCTCTGTCTCTCCCTCCTCTGTCTCTCCCTCCTCTGTCTCTCCCTCCTCTGTCTCTCCCTCCTCTGTCTCTCCCTCCTCTGTCTCTCCCTCCTCTGTCTCTCCCTCCTCTGTCTCTCCCTCCTCTGTCTCGTCCACCTGTCTCTCTCCACTCTCTCTTCCTTCTCTTTCTCTCCCGCCCCTCCCTCTCTCTGCTCTCTCTCTCTCCCACCTGTCTCTCTCCACTCTCTCTTCCTTCTCTTTCTCTCCCGTCCCTCTCCTCTCTCTTTCTCTGCTCTCTCTCTGCGCTCTCTCCCTCTCTCTGCTCTCTCTTCTCTCTCCCTCTCCCTGCTCTCTCCCTCTCTCTGCTCTCTCCCTCTCTCTGCTCTCTCCCTCTCTCTGCTCTCTCCCTCTCTCTCTGCTCCGTCTCTCCCTCTCCCTCTGCTCCGTCTCTCCCTCTCCCTCTGCTCCGTCTTTCCCTCCGTCTCTCTCTCTCTCTGCTCTGCCTCTCTCTGCTCTGCCTCTCTCTGCTCTGCCTCTCTCTCTCTGCTCTGCCTCTCTCTGCTCTGCCTCTCTCTGCTCTGCCTCTCTCTGCTCTGCCTCTCTCTGCTCTGCCTCTCTCTGCCTCTGTCTCTCTCTGCCTCTGTCTCTCTCTGCTCTGCCTCTGTCTCTCTCTGCTCTGCCTCTGTCTCTCTCTCTCTGCTCTGTCTCTCTCTCTCTGCTCTGTCTCTCTCTGCTCTGTCTCTCTCTGCTCTGTCTCTCTCTGCTCTGTCTCTCTCTGCTCTGTCTCTCTCTGCTCTGTCTCTCTCTGCTCTGTCTCTCTCTGCTCTGTCTCTCTCTGCTCTGTCTCTCTCTCTCTGCTCTGTCTCTCTCTCTCTGCTCTGTCTCTCTCTCTCTGCTCTGTCTCTCTCTCTCTGCTCTGTCTCTCTCTCTCTGCTCTGTCTCTCTCTCTCTGCTCTGTCTCTCTCTCTCTGCTCTGTCTCTCTCTCTCTGCTCTGTCTCTCTCTGTCTCTCTCTGCTCTGTCTCTCTCTGTCTCTCTCTCTCTGCTCTGTCTCTCTCTCTCTGCTCTGTCTCTCTCTCTCTGCTCTGTCTCTCTCTCTCTGCTCTGTCTCTCTCTCTCTGCTCTGTCTCTCTCTCTCTGCTCTGTCTCTCTCTCTCTGCTCTGTCTCTCTCTCTCTGCTCTGTCTCTCTCTCTCTGCTCTGTCTCTCTCTCTCTGCTCTGTCTCTCTCTCTCTGCTCTGTCTCTCTCTCTCTGCTCTGTCTCTCTCTCTGCTCTGTCTCTCTCTCTCTGCTCTGTCTCTCTCTCTCTCTGCTCTGTCTCTCTCTCTCTCTGCTCTGTCTCTCTCTCTCTCTCTGCTCTGTCTCTCTCTCTCTCTGCTCTGTCTCTCTCTCTGCTCTGTCTCTCTCTCTCTCTCTCTGCTCTCTCTCTCTCTCTGCTCTCTCTCTCTCTCTGCTCTCTCTCTCTCTGCTCTGTCTCTGTCTCTCTCTCTGCTCTGTCTCTCTCTCTGCTCTGTCTCTCTCTCTCTCTGCTCTGTCTCTCTCTCTCTCTGCTCTGTCTCTCTCTCTCTCTCTGCTCTGTCTCTCTCTCTGCTCTGTCTCTCTCTCTCTCTCTCTGCTCTGTCTCTCTCTCTGCTCTGTCTCTCTCTCTCTGCTCTGTCTCTCTCTCTCTGCTCTGTCTCTCTCTGCTCTGTCTCTCTCTCTGCTCTGTCTCTCTCTCTGCTCTGTCTCTCTCTGCTCTGTCTCTCTCTCTCTCTGCTCTGTCTCTCTCTCTCTCTCTCTCTGCTCTGTCTCTCTCTGCTCTGTCTCTCTCTGCTCTGTCTCTCTCTCTGCTCTGTCTCTCTCTGCTCTGTCTCTCTCTCTCTGCTCTGTCTCTCTCTCTCTGCTCTGTCTCTCTCTCTCTGCTCTGTCTCTCTCTCTGCTCTGTCTCTCTCTCTCTGCTCTGTCTCTCTCTGCTCTGTCTCTCTCTCTCTCTCTGCTCTCTCTCTCTCTCTCTCTGCTCTCTCTCTCTCTGCTCTGTCTCTGTCTCTCTCTCTGCTCTGTCTCTCTCTCTGCTCTGTCTCTCTCTCTCTCTCTGCTCTCTCTCTCTCTCTGCTCTCTCTCTCTCTGCTCTGTCTCTGTCTCTCTCTCTGCTCTGTCTCTCTCTCTGCTCTGTCTCTCTCTCTCTCTGCTCTGTCTCTCTCTCTCTGCTCTGTCTCTCTCTCTCTGCTCTGTCTCTCTCTCTCTGCTCTGTCTCTCTCTCTCTGCTCTGTCTCTCTCTCTCTCTGCTCTGTCTCTCTCTCTCTCTCTCTGCTCTGTCTCTCTCTCTCTGCTCTGTCTCTCTCTCTCTCTGCTCTGTCTCTCTCTCTCTCTCTCTGCTCTGTCTCTCTCTCTCTGCTCTGTCTCTCTCTCTCTGCTCTGTCTCTCTCTCTCTGCTCTGTCTCTCTCTCTCTGCTCTGTCTCTCTCTCTCTGCTCTGTCTCTCTCTCTCTGCTCTGTCTCTCTCTCTCTCTCTGCTCTGTCTCTCTCTCTCTCTGCTCTGTCTCTCTCTCTGCTCTGTCTCTCTCTCTGCTCTGTCTCTCTCTCTCTCTCTGCTCTGTCTCTCTCTCTGCTCTGTCTCTCTCTCTCTCTCTCTGCTCTCTCTGCTCTGTCTCTCTCTCTCTGCTCTGTCTCTCTCTCTCTGCTCTGTCTCTCTCTCTCTGCTCTGTCTCTCTCTCTCTGCTCTGTCTCTCTCTCTCTCTGCTCTGTCTCTCTCTCTCTGCTCTGTCTCTCTCTCTCTGCTCTGTCTCTCTCTCTCTGCTCTGTCTCTCTCTCTCTGCTCTGTCTCTCTCTCTCTGCTCTGTCTCTCTCTCTCTGCTCTGTCTCTCTCTCTCTGCTCTGTCTCTCTCTCTCTGCTCTGTCTCTCTCTCTCTGCTCTGTCTCTCTCTCTCTGCTCTGTCTCTCTCTCTCTGCTCTGTCTCTCTCTCTCTGCTCTGTCTCTCTCTCTCTGCTCTGTCTCTCTCTCTCTGCTCTGTCTCTCTCTGCTCTGTCTCTCTCTGCTCTGTCTCTCTCTGCTCTGTCTCTCTCTGCTCTGTCTCTCTGCTCTGTCTCTCTCTGCTCTGTCTCTCTCTGCTCTGTCTCTCTCTGCTCTGTCTCTCTCTGCTCTGTCTCTCTCTGCTCTGTCTCTCTCTCTCTGCTCTGTCTCTCTCTCTCTGCTCTGTCTCTCTCTCTATGCTCTGTCTCTCTCTCTATGCTCTGTCTCTCTCTCTATGCTCTGTCTCTCTCTCTATGCTCTGTCTCTCTCTCTATGCTCTGTCTCTCTCTCTCTCTGCTCTGTCTCTCTCTCTCTCTCTGCTCTGTCTCTCTCTCTCTCTCTGCTCTGTCTCTCTCTCTCTGCTCTGTCTCTCTCTCTCTGCTCTGTCTCTCTCTCTCTGCTCTGTCTCTCTCTCTCTGCTCTGTCTCTCTCTCTCTCTCTGCTCTGTCTCTCTCTGCTCTGTCTCTCTCTCTGCTCTGTCTCTCTCTCTGCTCTGTCTCTCTCTCTCTCTCTCTCTCTGCTCTGTCTCTCTCTCTCTCTCTCTCTCTCTGCTCTGTCTCTCTCTCTCTCTCTGCTCTGTCTCTCTCTCTGCTCTGTCTCTCTCTCTCTCTGCTCTGTCTCTCTCTCTCTCTGCTCTGTCTCTCTCTGCTCTGTCTCTCTCTCTCTCTGCTCTGTCTCTCTCTCTCTCTGCTCTGTCTCTCTCTCTCTCTGCTCTGTCTCTCTCTCTCTGCTCTGTCTCTCTCTCTCTCTCTCTGCTCTGTCTCTCTCTCTCTCTCTCTCTGCTCTGTCTCTCTCTCTCTCTCTCTCTGCTCTGTCTCTCTCTCTGCTCTGTCTCTCTCTCTGCTCTGTCTCTCTCTCTGCTCTGTCTCTCTCTCTGCTCTGTCTCTCTCTCTGCTCTGTCTCTCTCTCTGCTCTGTCTCTCTCTCTGCTCTGTCTCTCTCTCTGCTCTGTCTCTCTCTCTGCTCTGTCTCTCTCTCTGCTCTGTCTCTCTCTCTGCTCTGTCTCTCTCTCTGCTCTGTCTCTCTCTCTGCTCTGTCTCTCTCTCTGCTCTGTCTCTCTCTCTCTGCTCTGTCTCTCTCTCTCTGCTCTGTCTCTGTTTCTGCCTCCTGTCCTCTCCTCTCTCTTGTGTCTGTATGCGTGTGTGCACCTGGGGGTCACTCAGCCAGAAATACATTGGCCATATACAGGGGGATCTAACTATATACAAGGGGATCCATTGGAGATCTGACTATGTACAATGACTGTGTACAGGGGGATCTGACTATATACCCTGGCTATATACAGGGGCGATCTGAATATATACACTGGCTATATACTAAAGGGAGATCTGGCTATATATACTGTAATTGGGTATCATGTTGGTTACCTATCCTAAATGGGGGGGGGTTATCTAGCTACCTATACTATAAACGGGGGGTTAATCTGGCTACCTGTGCTAAAGGGGGGATTATCTGGCTACCTAATCGCTGCCACATTATATATATATTTTGGCAAAACACTGCTGCATCGTGTATTTTGTATGGAAACACTGTACATTGTGGCTATACTACACTACCTATACCTATACTGGGGGCAATAATTCCAGGATACCTATACTGGGGGGCACCCATACCTGACATTACCCGCCGGGGCAGGCTTTCCTTTTTTGGTGGTGGTGGGGGGGGGGGGTGTCATTTCATTCCAAGCACCGGGTGTCAAAAGCCCTAGGTACGCCACTGATCTGGTCCCGGCCAGGCTACACAAACTTTCCCCTACGCTTGACTCCAAATGTTTCAGAGGCTGCGGTAGGGAAGGTACCATGTTTCACATCTGGTGGCAATGCCCCCGGGTCACTCGCTTTTGGAGAACTTTTGGCCTTATACAATCTCTCTTCCATATCACTATACGTAAAGATCCATGGATAGCCCTC
Organism: Hyperolius riggenbachi; assembly: GCF_040937935.1. Classification (NCBI taxonomy): domain Eukaryota; kingdom Metazoa; phylum Chordata; class Amphibia; order Anura; family Hyperoliidae; genus Hyperolius; species Hyperolius riggenbachi. The sequence continues at coordinate 197,400,455 of NC_090648.1, forward strand.
TTTCATGGTAAGATACATGGACTCTCAGAAAATCAAAACAAAACTCGCCTCCTTCCTCTTCCTTTCTGCCAAAATGACGGTGGCAAGGAACTGGAAGAAGACACCCACCAATTTCTTAGAAGTTAAAACACGCATGTCAGACTTTATGGTCAACGAAAAACTAACGAGCGTTCTTCGCAACACACATAAGAAATTCCTTCGTATATGGCAACCCTGGATTGATCTGGAATTCCCAGGTTTAGACACTGATCTCTACACTACCTGTTGAGCTCGCTCGTATTCCTCCATAGGACTCCCCCTCTCTCCTTCCCTTTTCCCCCTCTCTTCTCTCTCCTTCACCCTAATCTTCTCCTTTCTCCACTTTCCTGTCCCCCAACCTGCTCCTCTTGGCAAGAGGTGGGGGCATATGGGGAGAAGCTGGAAAGACTTTCCTCTTTTCCCCCCAATAGTCTTTCCGAGACCACTGGTTCTCGACACTGGCCGTCGAGTAACCTCTTAGGTTTGAGCGCTTATGTGTTTTGTTTTATGTTCTATGTTTTACGATTTGTACATGTTTGCGTTCCTGGTTGGGATTCTCTGGCATATGATGCCGTGTGCTGCCGGATTAACCCTCAACCAAGGTCCAGCTTACCCATGTGTTCCCCTGTGCGGGTTACACTTATTGCTGTAACAATCGTGTACAACTGTTTGAATTGGTTCCTTTTGTTATAAAATCTTATAATAAAATCTTCAATAAAAATATTGAAACAAAAAAACAATGCAAACTGCCTGTCTGTCTTAAGGCCCATACACACGTCGGACTTTTGTGAACGACGGGTCGTTTGAACGTCCCCTCGTTGAGTCGTCTGCACGCCAAATCGGGCGTGTGTACAGACTGTCGTTCGGGTGATAAGACTGATTTTGAGCGATCCGCCCGGCAGATCGCTCAAGACCAGTCTTATCACCCGAACGACAGTCTGTACACACGCCCGACGTTCAAACGATCCGTCGTTCGCAAAAGTCCGACGTGTGTATGGGCCTTTACTCTGATCCTCTGCCTTTAATACTTTTAATCATAGACCCTGATTACTCACTGAAGTCCGAATGGATTAGCCATATGCTGGTTTCAGATGCTACTGAAAGCTCAGCAGGATGCCATCCAACTGGTATGGTTTAAAAAGAAATAAATATGTCAGGATCCATATCCCTCTCACTTCAGGTGCACTTTAATAGTGACCACACCGGGGAGGACTCATTTTCTTCCTCCTGGGCAGTCTTAGGGAGTCTGTACCATTTTGGAGGTAAGCTACACTGTTCTAAGAGAACTTGGTTAGGTGTAGCCTGTTGGCTAGACTATGATAATACTTGCCTTTTCTACGGATATCTGTTGTCCATGCAGCTCAGTACGATGCAGGTGGGATATGCATCTGGACACGTCTGCGCTGGATGACATAGTGACAATTCCATAGCATTTTGCACCTGGACTTCTTGCATTAGTCACTACTTTTGCACTAAGAACCTACAAAAGCATTGGAAAATTGAGAGGAAAAATGGGTTAATGCAAATTTTCATTGAACATAAATGCATACCTGAATCACATTGCATCAAAAAAGTTGAAACAAAGGAATTCACACATAAAAAAAAAAAAAGCCAGGAAGTATGCACAAGACTTATTTAAGACAAAATGTCAGCATGGTATTCAAAAGATATATACTGACTACCAGTGTTTTGAAGCAAAGAAAGGACTGGAAAGATGGCATGGTATTTATAGCTTCATAATGTAAGGTGCAAATATTGAACTATTTAGTTATAGGTCAATCTCCTGTGGAAAGACTTATACACATAGGTCTACTGTATCCACCAATCAACTACAAATTAAATGGGGGTAAACAATATTACCATCTACATCACTACAACATTACAATACCTACCTTTCCATACTTTCCAAACAAGTTTTTCAAGTCTGCAGCTTTTGTATTTGAAGAAAGTCCACTGACCCAAAGATTTCTCAAAGAGCTTCCACTTGTACCACTAGTACTTCCTAAAGTGAAAAGCAATGGTTGAAGAGTGAAAATTCAGACAATTTCCCTATTTTCCCTTTAATGAAAGTAGCTAAACTGCAGTCCTAGCAATAGACCGTTAAGTGCACAAAGCACAGTATTATCAATGTAGAGACATACATGGTAAGCTTAAGTAGCAGTTACCATTAGGCTTGCATTAGTCCATGTCAGCTAGGATAAGTAAAAGCTGGGCACAGGAGATGTAAAATCTTAGCCTAAAAGAGGGCAATAGGCACTAGGGAGGGGAGCATGCCATATATAGAGTACAGAAAAGGCCTGTTCTAGCTACCATGAGAGACTAACAGGGCAGAGCTGAAGTATTAGTAATCACACTATGGGTGACATGCGCTCTCCTTTCTGTTGATGTGGACACTTGCCATTGATTATGATAAATGGTAATGTCACAAACAGTGGCACTAGTCCATTTTGCTGTCAGTTACACACTATGGTACTGTATAATGCTGTGCTATCTGCATGGTGTGAAAGGACCTTAAAGAGGAACTCCAGTGAAAATAATTTAATATAAAAAGGTGCTTAATTTTTACAATAATTATGTATACATGATTTAGTCAGAGTTTGCTCATTGTAAAATCTTTCCTCTCCCAGATTCACATTCTGACATGTATTACATGGTGACATCTGTGGGCAGATTATGTAGCTGTTCTGGCTTTAACAGACAGCTATAAACAGCCATTTCCTGTGTGTGTCATTGTTACATTGTGGCAGTTTGCCCAGAGTACCGTACGGTACCAGAGCTTCTTGTGGGAGGGGTTTCAGCACAAAATCAGTCATACAGCGCCCCCTGATGGTCTGTTTGTGAAAATCATATTTTTCATGTAAAAGTGGGTATCAGCTACTGATTGGGATAAAGTTCAATTCTTGGTCGGAGTTTCTCTTTAAGGCCTGGAACCCACTAATGGTACATTACTGAGCCTTTTCTAAACGCTAATGCTAATGTAAATGTAATGCAATGGGTGTAATCCCACTAGAGGGAAGCCATACGCGATGTCTGCTGATCACTGAGAGGAGAGGTCAGCTGTCATATGACAGCTTAATCTCCGCTCTCTGGTGCGCACGATCGCGTCAGGACGGTTCGTTAGCGCGGACGTTGAATCAACGTCCAGTCAGGGCAGCAGCACCACCTGCTGAACGTAGATTCAACCTACGTCGGTCCCCAAAAGGTTAAGGGTCCTATACTAACATTATGTAAACTGGTCACATAGTGTTAATCTTGTGGCATATTGCCACTTAAAGATATTGAACCTAGGTTCCATCAACTATTTTTCAACAATTGACCTACATTAATTTGGTCGCTGTGTTGCTCAGTTAATGTAACCTCTTGTACCACCTTTGCTTATTCGACTCAAAGATATATGGTATTCAACAGCATAATTTTGCAGCATACGTTTGCAGTGTGTTTAAACATGTCAAAAACGTGTCCTTCCTGTGTGTTTTGTATTGGATAAAGAGGTCAGCAAAGATGACGCTGAGGGGAGGAGCAGGCAGTAGGCAATCTGCTTTGGCATCTGTTTTGTGTGCAAAGTTCTATGTGTAGAGGGAGATCAGATTTTGTGTTGCTTTTTATTGCCTCCGCGGGTTTACGGGCTCCGTGAAAATCTGCAAAATCCAGACTCTCCGTACAGTTTTCAAAAACGGAGCCCAAGGGTCCATTTTGTTGAAGTGTGTAAAGCCTGCCACCATTTTTAGAATTGGTATCCCCTCAGCGTCATCTTAGAATTGGTATCCGTGGCTCTGTTTTTGTCCAGGGAAAAAAAACAAAAACCAGAGCCACAGCTACGGTTTTGAAACAAGTGTGAACCAACCCTAATTGGACAAATATATTTGGAAATACAGGTTCATTTTTAATACTTGGTTGAAAATCCGTTGCAGGCAATGACTGCTTAAAGGGGAACTGAAGGGGAACTGAAGTGAAAGGAATATGGAAGCTGCCATATTTATTTCCTTTTAACCAATACCGTTTGCCTGGCAGCCCTGTTGGTCTATTCGGCTGAAGTAGTTTCTGAATCACACCAGAAACAAGCATGCAGCTAATCTTGCCAGATCTGACAATGTTGTCAGAAACAGCTGATCTGCTGCTGCTTCTTCAGGGGCTGTGGCTAAAAGTATTAAAGGCAGAGGAGCAGCAGGACTGCCAGGCTATTTGCGCTATTTGCAATGCTTAACGTTCCTGGCGGTAACCCCGAACGTAGTTCGGGGTAAGCCGCGCAGGAGGTTTTCTCAGGCCCTGCTGGGCCGATTTGCTTAATTTTTTTTTTTGCTGCACGCAGCTAGCACTTTGCTAGCTGCGTCAGCACACCGATCGCTGCCGACCCGCGCTCGATCGCCGCTATCCGTCACGCCGCCCTGCCCCCCCAGACCCCCTGCGGTGCCTGGCCAATCAGTGCCAGGCAGCGCTGAGGGGTGGATCGGGACTCCCAATGACGTCACGACGCCGGTGATGTCATCCCGCCCAAGCCCTCCAGGCGATCGAAGCGGGCAGGGGGATGCCGCTGAGCAGCGGCCATCATGTAGCGAGCCCTGGGCTCGTTACATGATTAAAAAAAAAAAAAACTGCTGCGCTGCCTCCTGGCGGAATTTATTAGACCGCCAGGAGGGTTAAAAGGAAATAAACATGGCAGCCTCCATAGCCCTCTCACTTCAGTTGTCCATTAAGGCTTGAACCCATGGTCACTGTCAGAGGGTGAGAGTTTTCTCTTTCGTGATGCTTTGGCAAGCATGTGCTGCAGCAGCTCACAGTTGGTCTATGAGTTTGGCCTTCAGAAAGTGAAATGTGTACAATGTACATGACTGGTTTTAGATCAGGTGACCAGGCCACTGGAAATATTTTATTTATTTTTCTTTAAAATATTTTTTTTTAGGTTTAGTGTGACTTTAGTTACGTGCATATTTCAACCTGCTATATTCTGAAACACACATCTAGTGCAAATTACAGCAGAATCTCCTAATAAACTCTGATATAGTAAACCTCTGTAAACTCAATCATTAGGCCCTAGCAAATGCATCTTTATAAATAATGCATGACCAAATCTGATAAAGTAAACTTTTCCTGGCCCCTTGGAGTTTACTACAAATGGATTCTACTGTATAAGCATCACTTTAGGCACTGGATTTTTTTAAATGTAAAAGTCTGTCTACCTGCGTTTGCATGCAGCTGTACACCTATTCATACTGACCCCCAGAGTGACTTTTTTTCAATTCAAAACGGGGCTGCACAAAACTGAACTTGGATCAAGTACTGTACAGCTACAGAAACAAAATGTGCATAAGGTTTTCGTTACTCACCCCTGTTCCCACTGTCACTACCTGCAGTCTCCAAGTTTTAAATTGTAAAGCTGGGAAATGAATATCTATAGTGCTCCCTACTTGGTAAATTTTTAGTCAAGCTTGCTAAGCACATTAGACTCACAAAGAAGGAAGGCATTTTGGTCACCACTTTTGCTAACATACACCATTTATATTAACTTTTCAACTTGAATGCCATTTAAATTCACCTTTTTTTTCAATTCTGTATTTAGTAGGGCTATATATTTAACAAAATTAAAATATTTCACAGAAGTTAATGAAAATTTCTAATATTTTCCACATGTACCCTCATTAGCTGGGAGTGCAGGGATTGGCCCCAATGACGGAGCCATAGTCCCGCCCATGGGACTATCTGTTCCTTTTAAAAAGCCAGCAGGAGCAGAGAGCAGCTGTAATTAGCAGTCTGGGGCAGCATCCCCCGCCTGATATATAGATGGCTTCTGCAGCTACTTATCGGAGCTGCGTGGCTGCAGTGCAAATATAAACAAAGGAGTCGGGACGAAGAGGGAAATAGGTAGGAGGAAGGAGGCGACAGTATGGAGGAAGCCGCACACAGGGACAGGGAAAAAGGGGGATGGAGGACACACATAGGCGCTAGTCCGTATATTACAACTATAAGACTCACTGACAACCCTCCCCCCCCCCCCCCCCCCCCATCCACAAATTACAGTTAAGAGTCTTCACCACATACCAAATTTCTCACTGCTAACGGACACCTGAAGTGAGAGGAGGGATATGGAGGCTGCCCTATTGGTTTCCTTTTAAAACTATACTGGTTGCCTTGGGTCCTGCTGATCATTCTGGCATCAGTAATGTCTGAATTACACACCTGAAACAAGCATGTGGCTAACCTTGTCAGAAACATATGATCTGAACGCTTGTTCAGGGTCCATGGGCAAAAGTATTAGATGCAGAGGATTAGCAGGACTGCCAGGCAACTGGTATGGTTTAAAAAGTAAATATGGAAGCCTCCATAACCCTCCCAGTTCAGGTGTCCTTTGTACCTAAAATGCAAGATCTATATATGCCTTGTGCAGTGTCTATTCTAACATTCCAGTATCTTTAACACAAAACAACAATTTGAATGATTTAAAGGGGGGGGGGGGGGGGGTACCCAATTGTCACTTCAAGTAAATAAATAAACACACAAAAAAGTACACAATGAGATGGTATCCTCCTTTTATCGACACACTAGGGCTTAATCAATGAAATACAGCTACAATTCAATCTGACCACACTGAATGGGAAAATTAAGAGCAGTCTACTGCATTTTTTTCTAGGGGACTGTCTTTTTAGGGTGCAACACTTCTTTATTTAATAAAATGATCTAAGATTTTTCTGCACACAGGTAGTACAATAATACAAGAGAGATATGGGCGTGTGAATACAGTCATCTGTACAGCTGCAGAACTTTTGGTGACTGGGGAGTACCATATGACATTGTGTTATGGTAGATGCTGTGAGAAAAAAGGGCTGCTGTAAATCAAAGATGGCTGGATAGTGTAATGGTTAAGGGCTCCGTCTCTGATGCAGGAGACCTGAGTTAAAAATATCATCTCTACCCACTTCAGTAAGCCAGCACCTATTCAGTAAGGATTTCTTGGGCGAGAATCCCTAACACCGCCACTGCCTACTGAGTGCTCTAGTGGCTGCCTCACACGCGCTTTGAGTCAGACAGGAGAAAAGCGTTATACAAAAACTGGAATTATTATTTCACTTAATTTATGCTGGAGGAAATGTACTTGATATTTGTATGTGTTTACATGTATTTAAAATGTTATGATTTTCCAGTTAGTGTTCCTTTAAAAACTTTAGAGTTTCTCTAACGGCCCTCAATGGAAGTTGGGCCTATAAAAAGGAAAAGAAGAATATCCTTATTTCCTCTTAAGCAATGACAATTGCCTGGCTGTCCGGTTGATCCCCTGCATGTAATACTTTAAAAAATGGAACCTGAAGTGAGAGAGGTATGGGGGCTGCCATTTTTATTTCCTTTTAAGCAATACCAGTTGCCTTGGTAGCCCTGCAACTGATCCTCTGCCTCTAATAATTTTAGCTTTTGAACCTGAACAAGCATGCAGCAGATCAGGTGTTTCTGACTGGCAGAACTGACAAGATTAGCTGCATGCTTGGTTCTGGTTGATTCAGGTGCTACTGCAGCCAAATAAACCAGCAGGGCTGCCAGGCAACCTGTATCATTTAAAAGGAAAGAAATATGGCAGTCTCCATATACCTCTCGCTTCATGTTCACTTTAAGCCATAGGCACTGAACAAGCATGCAGATCAGGTGCTCTGATCCACGGCTGACCAAATTAGCCACATTCTTTTTTCAGGTGTGGGATTCAAACACTACTACAGCTAAGATCAGCAAGATTGCCAGGCAACTGGTATTGATTAAAGGGAACCTAAGCCAAAGCTCGGGTTTAGAAAGATACAAAAAAGAGGAAGCCTCAGGATCCTATTGAGGCTTTCCTCAGTGTCCTCCATTCTCCCACTGCCTAACGCAGACCCCCTACACATTGGGGGTCCGTGCTCCCCTATATGTGCACAGCCATGCAAATACGTCCACGCACGCACAGCGAGCAGCTCTGGCTTATTGCTATTGCACAACCGCGCTGATGCCAGAGGATGTGCGCAGCCCTGATAAGATTGGCAACTATTCCTTGTCGGCAATCTTCCGGGGGCCTGCGCTAGGAGAGGGGAGAGTGCAGAATGCCAAGGGAAGCCTCAACAGGATCCTTAGGCTTCCCTCGCTTTAGGCAAGCGTCTTTTTTTACCCGATTTTCGGCCCAGTATACTTTTAAGCTGGATTCACACTCTGCGTGTTGCATTACGCACACGTTGTGCGTGCGTGTGAACTGCAAGTGTGTTATACCATATACACATTAATTCAAAGCCTGCATGCAGCGAGTAGATGCGAGCCCATAAAACTACATGGCCAGTGAGTAGAATTATTCTGCAACTGATGCAGTGTGAAAGGAGCTTAAAAGGAAACCAATACGGCCACCAAACGTCTCTCACTTTAGGTTTCCAGCCTTAATACAAGTCATTTACCCGTTTTAAGAGTACAAGAAACCGCTTACCTTTATCATCTTTGGATGTGGTTTTGCTTTCCTTCCCATCCTTTGAAGAACTGCAAGATGCAAGTAATTAGAAAATAAAATGAAAAACTGATAAATAATCCTATTCTATACTAAAAAAACAAAAACAAATAAAACATCTTGCAGTGGCTCAAATACATCTTAGAGGAACAAGATTCCCTTAAATGGTTCTTGATATAAATGTTCCCTAGGTAGCCTGTAGATCTAGGTTTTCTGACAATTCTATTCAGTGTGGAAATAAGGCAAATCTTCTCCCAAATTCAAGAAATGGACTTCATTTTGTTTTCGGGCAGCTGTTCCTTACCATCACCACAAGGAGTGTACAAAAAAAAAAAAAAACTTGACAATTTAGCAAAAATAAAATAAAATTGCTCTCAACTCGATAATGAAACTGGCAGAACATACCGGGTAGATCTCCAATAAAAGAAAAAATAAAAAAATAAAAAATAAGTAACTTATGAGGCTCAAAAACCATTATACAGACAAACCAAGGTACTAATCATATTCTTCATGCTACCCCTTAATGCAGAGTGCTCTTACGGAACGTTGGTAATCAGTATCGTAAAGAACTGACATAGAAAAACAAACCTCTTTGCTTGACCAGAGGTCCCAGTAGAGGAGGGACCTTTCTTCTGAGACTCCTTGTCTTTATCTCCAGATTCAGACTTCTTAGAACCTTCTCTAGCTTCCTTCTTAGCACCATCTCCTTTCCCAGTCTCTTCCTTATCGTCTTTTTGGTTCTCAGGCACGGCATCTTTTTGTTCCTCCAGGCCATTCTTGCTGTCACTCTTCTCCTGTTCATTCTTTGGCTTGCATGTCTCAGAATCTGCAAGTTTCACACTTTTACCTGTTTCGAGGAGATCATCACCATCACAATCGATAGTGATGGCATCTTCAGCCTGGATTGTAACCGACACATTATCATCATCTGCTTCTTTCACGGAAGTGCCATCTTTCAATTCTTCTTTAACAGGGAGATCTGATCCTTTTTCTTCTGAATGAGGGGGTTTACATACGTCGTGTGTACCATCATCAGAACCTGTTATATCTAAGAGGATTTAACAGGAATAAACATGGCAAAATCAGAAGTTTAAACAAATTAGAATTCTAGTGTAGGACCTATATAAAATAAAACCGGGTTAACAGAATACATTTCTTTTAAAAGTATAGACAAACAAGGTGACAATTCTTCATGGCATGACATCTTAAGATATAGGTTGATAGCGATCCATTTCCTGATATGTGAAGGAGCTTCATTAAAGAGAGCTTCCAAATCCAAGTAAGCCAGACTTCCATCACTGTCAAAATACTCCACTGTAAAAAGTTCTCCAAACGATTCAACTGAGTCTTTCTTCACCTCAATGCTATGAGAGGACTAATAGTTTCTGAAAATAAACAAGTCCAAGCATATCTTCAGCATGCTGTCCAGTAACCCTGGATGACAAAAGCAGTAGGAGCTTCTCCTCCCTGTAGCTTTGAGACTGTCCAGATGTGTCCATGTACTCCTATACAACAGCTGTGTATGCTTGTAACAAATCTCAGTCATATTCTGCAGATGTATTCATAGCTTTGGCAGCATGGTTATATGGTGTACAAGAATCAAGTTCCAGTGCAGCGGCCACAGATACAAGTATGATGTTCCATAGTGGCGGCCACAGCCGCAAGCCTGAAGTGCCATAGCAGTGGTCACACGTACATGAACCCAAAGTGTAGGTGATGCACAGCTGTAGCAATAGGTCACAGAAGAACGATGTTCAGCATGATAATAGGCAATAAAAGAATGATGTTCCAATGTAATAGGCAGAAGCCAGTAAAATGATGCTCCTCATTTCCAGTAGACTGAAGTCCTCCACTTTTGAAATACATTGCATTGAAGCATGTCATCACAAGTTTCAGTAATCTTCTTTAAGAAACAACATCTAGGATGTAAAGGTCTTACTTTCCTTAAAAGCTTGTGTCAAGTCAAATAGTTGTCCACATGAGGTTGTCATACGCAGGTTGACTTTCCCACAAAGCACAGGTCATTTAGACTGCGTTGCGGGTGAAAATCACTACAACAACTTACCTGTCAGAAGTGCTTTTTCTGTAAACATTTCAAAAATCTTGAGGATTACTGTTTTATAAAAAAAAGGTTTTCCCATGTAACTCAACAGGAAAAGAAACAGAAGTATTTGGGTCTCAAAAATAAAGTTTGGGTTTTTTTAACTGAAAGGAGGAATAGCTTGGAGACTGACCTTTAGCATCATTTTCATCCTCTTCTTCCTGAAAAGTGAGAAAGTGAACTTGTAAATGGAAAGAAAACAAGTGAAGAACTAAACATGCATTAGCTTGGTAAAAGGTCTAATGCTGGGCATACACGGGTTAGATTATGCGCCGGATCGAGGCACTAGCTCGATTCCGGCGCGTCCCCGCTTGCGCCCGGATCGATTCTCGGACACGTCGGAAATTATCAATCAAGCCATCAGCGGCTGAATTGATAAGAAGGAATCCATCCGTGTATGCCCAGCATAAGAGCATTGGTCAAAATAATTGTCAAAGACCAGTCCGGGGGTGTGGGTGTGTGCGTCTCTATAACCTGTCTAACTAGGTTTGCAAAGCTAGTTTCTTGCGCAAACCATATCTGCAGCTTCCCTGGAGTAAACTGCAGTACATGAGCTGTCCAGACCTCCTCCAGCCTGCCACCCAAAGGAAGCAGTCATGGAAGAGTTGGAAGAGGAAAAACTATATACTCCTAAACTCTTTACTCATAGCAGCTCTGCCCATACATTTTAAGAGACATTTTCACTGATTCCAACTGGTTGTGCTAGGCATATGTGCGATGGTGATGGACATGAGAAAGGAAACAAGGAACCAAACTGTGTCACTTGTTATCAGTGAGGCAGATGTGGTGATTAAACCAGGATCACAAATGTTTCAGCACATAAAACAACTCATGCAGGCATTCTTTAGTTGTTGCCTGTTCATCACTCCCAGTGAGTCAGTAGTATTCACTTCTGATCATTTTGATTGGAACATCTGTTGATATGAAGAATATACTGAATGGTGTAAATCAGTCCAAAAACTGAATTTGAAGAGACGAAAGCAGCAGAAACTCTGAAGTTCCCACAGGAACAAATAAAAGGAATCATGCTAGAGCAATCTGTGAGATTGATAGAAATGAAGCCATAAAGAGACATATGTATACAATTCAGAGCTCTGATTTCAAGGACAACTGAAGTGAGACGTATATGGAGGCTGCCATATTTATTTCCTTTCAAGCAATACCAGTTGCCTGGCAGCCCTGCTGGTCTATTTGGCTGCAGTAGTGTCTGGATCATACCAAAAACTAGCATGTGGCTAGTTTTTGCAGGTATGACGAAAAGTCAGAAACATCTGGACTGCTGCATGCTTGTTCAGGGTCTATGGCTAAAATCATTAGAGGCATAGGAGCAGCAGGATAGCCAGGCAACTGGTATTGCTTAAAAGGAAATAAATATGGCAGCCTTCATATCCCTCTCACTTCAATTATCCTTTCAATGATCAGGAGCAAACAGATTGATAACGTGAGTAGATAGATATTTTATAGTGATAGATATTTTATGAAAAAAGCACTGCGCAGAAACAGTTCATCAGCTTGTTCTATCCTATGGAGAGTGGAAGGGCAGAACAAGCAAGACCCGGTCTGGTCCACCAGTCACACGCAGAATGTACCATCTGAGGTGACTGGAGGAGGAGACTGGGTTGGCCAGCAGCGGATAAGAGCGTCCCGGGAGGAACGGGAAGGGAGCCCACAGCCTAAAGAAGCCACAGGTAAGTATAAATGAATGTTTTTTGTTGTCTCTGGTACACTTTAAAAAAAAAAAAAAAGTTAAAGTTAATAAACTGAAAGAAAACATATTGTATACGTGCCAGTTTATTCGCCCATGCGTTATTCACCCATCCTTGTTGGTATAGTGTTGTATTCCCCTCTGTAAAAACATTTAGGCAAATTCGACTGCCTATCACCTGTAGCTTGACTCACATACAAAAGCCTTTTACCAACCATCCTCCATGAGTGGAAGACGAGCAGGGATTTACTGTGTGGGTGAGGATGTAATATGTATGCCTGTGTGTCCAGATTAAGCTACGGCTCGATCAGTCAAATTCACCCAGTTTGACAGAGGCAATTACAGTATTGCACTTTATCAACAGGAATTTTGAGAGGGGTTGAAGAAGTAAACCAGTGGGCCAAAACACTCAACCTGTGTACATAAGGCTTCCTGAACTTGCACATGGGGCCTTCAGTTTATTGCATTTTAAGTCACTTCAGTTATACCTGGGTGCACAAATCAGTTTTGTATTGTAAAAAATCAAAGTACCTGCATACCAGGATTAACTCCTGCCAATATAAGGAAAGAAAACATGATGCATTTGCACAATAAATACTAAGTGTCTCAAGGGTTTCCCCTGAAGTTTCAACCTGAATGATTTATGGGGAAGGTCTGAGGTACTTAAACAACCTCCAGCCCCTGGCAGCCATCCTGTGCCCTCGCCGCAGCTCCAGTCGCTCCCGGTCTCCTCCAGTGCAGATGCAGACCTCGCCAGGTCGGCAGCTACTGCTCTTTAGCATGCGGCTCACAGATTTGCACTGACGTCATCCGGACTGTTCTGCGTCTGCACAGTAGTCGGGATGACGTCAGCGCAATTCTGAGAGCCGCTTGTGCAGGCGCAGGCAACATCTTGTACCAGAGGAGAGCCCGGGCCACCGGCAGGGAGCGGAGCTGCAGCGATGGCTGCAAGTGTTTTTTTAATGCAGCTTGGATGTGTCCTATAATTAAGTCAAGCATACAAAAGGAGAAACAGGTATACCAACCATTAAGGGGCACTACAGCGAAAAACTGTAAAAATGTAAAATATGTGCAAACATATACAAATAAGAAGTACATTTTTTTCCAGAGTAAAATAAGCCATAAATTACTTTTCTCCTATGTTGCTGTCACTTACAGTAGGCAGTAGAAATCTGACAGAAGTGACAGGTTTTGGACTAGTCCATCTCTTTATAGGGGATTCTCAGCAAGGCTTTAATTCTTTACAAAGATATTCCCAGAAAAAATGTAAACAATCATGCAGGCCAGCGTCCCTGCTCCCTACACAGTTTTTTGGCAGTTGGACAGAGCAACTGCCATTCACTAAGTGCTTTTGAAAATAAATATATCCCGGAGAATCCCCTATAAAGAGATGGACTAGTCCAAAACCTGTAACGTCTGTCAGATTTCTACTACCTACTGTAAGTGACAGCAACATAGGAGAAAAGTAATTTATGGCTCATTTTACTCTGGAAAAAATGTACTTTTTAATTGTATATGTTTGCACATATTTTAAATTTTACAGTTCTTCGCTGTAGTGCCTTTTTAACTTACAGTTGACTGAGCAACAAAACGTTAAGAGTCAAATATCTTAGGCCATGCCTTGTTTACTTAAAGAGAAACTCCGACCAAGAATTGAACTTTATCCCAATCAGTAGCCGATTCCCCCTTTTACATGAAAAATCTATTCCTTTTCACTAACAGACCATCAGGGGGCGCTGTATGGCTGATATTGTGGTGAAACCCCTCCCACAAGAAAAGTACGTACTCTTGGCAGTTTCCTGTCTGTGAACCTTGCTGCATTGTGGGAAATAGCTGTTTACAGCGGTTTCCAACTGCCAAAAAAAGCATGCAGCAGCTACATCACCTGCCAGCAGTAAAAATGTCACCATGTAATAAATGTCAGAATGTAAATCAGGGATTTAAAATATTTCACAATGGGCAAACACTGACTAAATCATTTATATATAATTATTGTAAAAATGAAGCCCCTTTTTTATTTCATTATTTTCACTGGAGTTCCTCTTTAAAGCAAAACAGAATACTCGTTATGCTTTTTTCTTTTTAATCTCAAGCCTCATTTTGATTTGTATTATTCAGAGCAGATTCATCCTCATTCCGAAACATTATCCCCATTGTTAATCTAGGCATTCTCCTGATTTGAATCAGCGTCACTATCTACATAAGAGTAGCTTGCTCAATTAAACTTTACTGCAGTCTGCATGCATGGCACAGCTAAGCAATTTGGGCTTTGGCTTTGCAGCAGTACAGGAGCTGTAGCATTATCAGAAAGTCGCGTCTCCTAGTGGAAAGAGACCTTTCAGCATAATGAGCATAAAAATGTACCAATCCAGTTGCTTTATCACCAATCTTAATAGCTGGATTCACAGTGGTCCATTGCAAGACGCATGCATTATGAGCGTGAACTGCTATGGAGACTGGACTTAGACTTTAAAGAGAACCCGAGGCGGGGTTCTTACGTCGCAATCCCCATACAGAGGCTGGGTCTGTCTAGAGCCCAGCCTCTGTTGCTAGGTAGTTTCCTCCAAAGACCCCCCTGCGTGCCGTCAGACCCCATAAAACACAGCCGCGCTATGCGGCTGTGTTTACCTCACTAACGGCAGTCTCAGCTGCTCCCCCGCCTTCTGAATCGCTCAGGTCCCCGCCCGCGTCCCTTCCCTCCAATCAGCAGCGAGGGGAGGGACGTGGGCGGGGACCGGAGCGATTCAGGAGGCGGGGGAGCGGTGAGACTGGCATTAGTGAGATAAACACAGCCGGCTGCGGCTGTGTTTTATGGGGTCTGACAGCGCGCAGGGGGATCTTTGGAGGAAACTACCTAGCAACAGAGGCTGGGCTCTATAGACAGACCCAGCCTCTGTATGGGGATTGGGACGTAAGAACCCCGCCTCGGGTTCGCTTTAATACAAAGCCTGCACACAGTACACTAGAATAGCGTGATCTGTTACAACGCAGAGTTGTGAACAGGCCCATAAGATTGCATGGGCAGTTGACATGCAGAATTATTCTGCAAAATAACCAAGTACAGTGACCTAGCCCTTAAAGGTCAGTAGAAGGGGGCTTATACTTACATCTGCAACAACATCGTGGTCAGAAAAGGTTTGTACGTCTTGGTTTTCGTTATCCTAAGAAAATAATTGAAATTTAAAAAAAGCAGATCAATTCTGTTCATCGATCACAACAGAGAAAAATCAAAGCTTTAAATATTTTCCTCCAGCTTTGAATTAGTCAAATTCCAGATTCTAAATCACTTCAGATAAACATTATTTAATGCTGCACCAAGCCAAAAGAAAAACTGCAGAGAAGCACAGCAGGAAATTAGATCTCTGATCTTGTTCATTTTGAAAGGTTCTAAAAGAAAGCAGGTGGTGGCACACTCCAACCCCGTACACCACTAAAAAATATAATTGTATGTGTATATACACATATAATTGTATGTGTAGATACACATACATATATATTAAAAAGGGGGTACTACATAGTTGCTTTACCAGGTGGGCAGGCACATACTCAGTAGCCTATTTGAAAAGGTTTTCATGAAATCCTCCTACTCTTCTGCCTATCCCAGAAACCCCTGCTGCCTCCTGGAGTCAAGTCAGAGGAATGCATCTCTGAATTCACCAAATGCACTTTTATCTAATCCTTAGGGCTGGTTTCGGCGGTGTCACGTGTGGTCTTTCGTCCCCACAGGGGGACATTAGCCGTGACGGTCAATTGCCCCGGGACGCTACAGGGTCACCTCGAACGTCAGGGAAAATTGGGATCTGAACGCCGTATTCGCGCAAACGCCAGTAAAAGCCAGGTACAAACGCTCACATTCACGTCAATGGGAGTGTTTAAAACAACAAGTCCTGAACGCCGGCGGTAAACGCGTATGAACCAGCCCTTACTCTTTTCTAACTCCTAATTGATGATCAATCAATGGGAGAAGGGATATGATCATAGAGAATTACAGGGCCATCAAGAAACCCCCAAGATTTTTTGAGATTATAAGCGACTTAAAACAGGTTTAGTTAAAGTGACCCAGAGATGAGAAAGTGACCCAGAGATGAAGAAAGCGGCCATTTATTTACCTACCCGGGGCTTCTTCCAGTCCCATAAGCATGGCTGTGTCCCTCACCATCCTCCTACAATGTCCCGTTCAACGGCTCAGTGACACCAGTGGCAGACCTTCTGTGCATGCACGGGCCACTGACGTCACTCAGACTGAGGATTTTGGGAGGACTGCGGAAGGACGGCGAGGGACACATCCATACTTATGGGGCTGGATGAAGCCCCGGGTAAGTAAAAAAAAATGGCAGCTTTCTTCATCTCTGGGTCAGTAAAAGTAAGTAAAAAACCGGCAGTTTTCTTTATCTATGGATCACTTTATGACTGTGAAGCTGTCCATACACTTCAAGTCAGTCTGTTGTGTTTCCATACCCACTTTTAAAACAAATGGTACACATGTATGTACCTGCCTTGCCTAACTTATTTGGTTGCTAGTGGGAATGTATAAAATTTAAAAAATGTACAATAACTCATCTGGCCATTGCATTCCACACCACTTCAAGTCAATGGGAACCGTGCTTTTAAAAAAAAAAAAAAAAAAAAAAAGCCAGATACTTTCCTAATGCTGGGTACACACAATGCGATTACCCGCTCGATCCGTGGGATCGATCATTTCAGACATGTTCGATCGGGTTTCGACCGATACAGCTGTCGATTTTGCATACTTAACATGCAAAATCGACGGCTGTATCGACCGAAAATGTCAAAAATAATAGTTTGATCCCGTGGATCGAGTGGGAAATTGCATCGTGTGTACCCAGCTTAAGGAGAGGGAAGGCTCTGGGTCCTAATGAGCCTTCCCTCTCCTCTCCCGATGCCCGTTCCAGTGCAGGATCCCCTGTAGCAATATTTGACTAAATTAGTCAAATACTGCTGTCTCCGCTGCTGAGGGGAGGACTTGGAAGTCTTCGGGGAGCCCGAGTGCTCCAGAAGACGGGCCCGCTCCATACTGTGCGTGCGCTCGCGCTTGCACAGTGTAGAGCAGCCTATCTTTGGGAGGAAAAATCAATTAACCCTTCGCACACTCACATGCAAATGTTCAAACAAATGCATTCACAGATTTACTCATCCAGGCACAAATGTTATCCCTACAGCTAAATTAAAAGCCAGGGTTTTAGTTCACAGAAGAATGCATTCTTATGCTTAGTCACCTATACTGCGTAGAAGTACCCAGGTAAACATAGGTGTC
The DNA here is from genome assembly GCF_040937935.1 of Hyperolius riggenbachi. Lineage (NCBI taxonomy): Eukaryota > Metazoa > Chordata > Amphibia > Anura > Hyperoliidae > Hyperolius > Hyperolius riggenbachi. The sequence continues at coordinate 197,417,997 of NC_090648.1, forward strand.
CTAACTCTGACCCTGTAACATGCATAGTGCAGACATGCAAAAACATTCATTGCATCAAACCTATCAATGGATTAGGAGCACACATCCTAACTTCCTCTCCTGGGAAAGACAGTGCATCTTACCAATCGCACAAGGGAGCTAATGTTATGTGTCCATGTGCACCATGCGCATGCACCAGCATAAGCTGTCTGCATGCTGACAAACATACAGGGGAAGGGGGGAGTGCACCAAATTGGACCCTAGCCACAGGGGGTCAATGATAAGAATAAACATACATTTAGTTAGGATGTGTGCTCCTAATCCATTGATAGGTTTGATGCAATGAATGTGTTTGCATGTCTGCACTATGCATGTTACAGGGTCAGAGTTAGGACAGCTATGTTTACCTGGGTACTTCTACGCAGTATAGGTGACTAAGCATAAGAATGCATTCTTCTGTGAACTAAAACCCTGGCTTTTAATTTAGCTGTAGGCATAACAGTTGTGCCTGGATGAGTAAATCTGTGAATGCATTTGTTTGAACATTTGCATGTGAGTGTGCGAAGGGTTAATTGATTTTTGCTGTTTCTGGCCACACCCCCTTCAGCACCTCCCTTTCCCTAATAATTTATTTAGTGTCCTAGCTAGAGGCGATGTGCCTGGATATACAGTGGAGGAAATAATTATTTGACCCCTCACTGATTTTGTAAGTTTGTCCAATGACAAAGAAATGAAAAGTCTCAGAACAGTATCATTTCAATGGTAGGTTTATTTTAACAGTGGCAGATAGCACATCAAAAGGAAAATCGAAAAAATAACCTTAAATAAAAGATAGCAACTGATTTGCATTTCATTGAGTGAAATAAGTTTTTGAACCCTTTAACAATAAAAGACTTAATACTTAGTGGAAAAACCCTTGTTTGCAAGCACAGAGGTCAAATGTTTCTTGTAATTGATGACCAAGTTTGCACACATTTTAGGAGGAATGTTGGTCCACTCCTCTTTGTAGATCATCTCTAAATCGCTAATGTTTCGAGGCTGTCTCTGTGCAACTGAGCTTGAGCTCCCTCCATAGGTTTTCTATTGGATTAAGGTCCGGAGACTGACTAGGCCACTCCATGACCTTAATGTGCTTCTTCTTGAGCCACTCCTTTGTTGCCTTTGCTGTATGTTTTGGGTCATTGTCGTGCTGGAACACCCATCCACGACCCATTTTCCATTTCCTGGCAGAGGGAAGGAGGTTGTCGTTCAGGATTTCACGACACATGGCTCCGTCTATTTTCCCGTTAATGCGATTAAGTTGTCCTGTGCCCTTAGCAGAAAAAAACCCCCAAAGCAAAATGTTTCCACCCCCATGCTTGATGGTGGGGACGGTGTTTTGGGGGTCATAGGCAGCCTTTTTTCTTCCTCCAAACACAGCGAGTTGAGTTAATGCCAAAGAGCTCTATTTTGGTCTCATCAGACCACAGCACCTTTTCCCAGTCACTCACAGAATCATTCAGGTGTTAATTGGCAAACTTCAGACGGGCCTGCACATGTGCCTTCTTGAGCAGGGGGACCTTGCAAACCCTGCAGGATTTTAATCCATTGCGGTGCAATGTGTTTCCAATGGTTTTCTTGGTGACTGTGGTCCCTGCTAATTTGAGGTCATTCACTAACTCCTCCCGTGTAGTTCTAGGATACTTTTTCACCTTTCTCAGAACCATTGACACCCCACGGGGTGAGATCTTGCGTGGAGCCCCAGAGCGAGGTCGATTGATGGTCATTTGTGCTCCTTCCATTTTCGAACAATCGCACCAACAGTTGTCACCTTCTCTCCCAGCTTCTTGCTAATGGTTTTGTAGCCCATTCCAGCCTTCTGCAGGTCTACAATTTTGTCTCTGACATCCTTGGACAGCTCTTTGGTCTTTCCCATGTTGGAGAGTTTGGAGTCTGCTTGATTGATTCTGTGGACAGGTGTCTTTTATACAGGTGACTAGTTAAGACAGGTGACCTTAATGAGGGTGACTAATTGAGTAGAAGTGTCTAACCACTCTGTGGGAGCCAGAACTCTTAATGGTTGGTAGGGGTTCAAAAACTTATTTCACTTAATGAAATGCAAATCAGTTGCTATCTTTTATTTAAGGTTATTTTTTCGATTTTCCTTTTGATGTGCCATCTGCCACTGTTAAAATAAACCTACCATTGAAATGATACTGTTCTGAGACTTTTCATTTCTTTGTCATTGGACAAACTTACAAAATCAGTGAGGGGTCAAATAATTATTTCCTCCACTGTATGCATGTTTATCTTTGGGAGGACTCTGCTCCCAAAGTCCCCCATGGTGAGGTATTGAAACGGAGGAGCTGCTGCCGCAACTAGGGCACCAGGAGAGGAGAGGGAAGGCTCATTAGGACCCAGAGCCTTCCCACTCCTTAAGTATCTGGTTTCTTTTTTTTCTTTAATATCCGACTCCCATTAGCTTTCAGTGTTTTCTCCTTTGAAGGAGGAGATACTGGAATACTGGAACACAACCAACCATAGGAGGAGACTAGGGCGAGTTAATACACCCCCCCCCCCCCCCCCCAACAGGCTGCAGGTGTAAAGCCTCCAATACGAAACTCAGAAAAAAGCACATGAAAGCTCATGCCTAGTGACTAATGACTTTTAGTGGTGAACAAATTCACCTCAAGCCTTTATCTTTATCACTGAGGGCAACCAATTTATTTGTATCTCTTTAGATTGTAAGCTCGCAAGGGCAGGGCTCTCTCACCCTTTTGTGTCTTGGAATTTGTTACATAATAATATTAATCATATTAATGTTGTCACCATAATTACCATTGTATTTTGTATCAAATCTGCATCTTGCATCAATCCTTTCACTCATCCTGCGGCTGCTGCTGAAGGGTACATATTTAACCCCCCTCCCCCCAGGTCGGCAGCCAGCAGCAGTTAGGAACCAGCCAGACCGGCACATAGCAGCCGCGCGGTGGATTTTAATTGCTGGATGTGATGTCACTTCCTGCATTTGAATTCACCGCGCGGCTGCTATGTGCCGGTCTGGCTGGTTCCTATCTCCTGCTGGCTGCCGATCTGAGGTGTGTTAGAGGCAGCAGCAGCACGGTGGAGAACAAGGGGGGGGGCTGTAAATAAGTACATTTAAGCAGCCGCAGCATGGGGGAAAGGGGGTTTATGGTGGAATCATTTGACGGTAGTTGGGTAATTATGGCTGTATTCCGGCTGCAAGTCAAAATGCATTTTGTGGGGAAATATGCTACCAATCTGATTGCATTTTGTGGGGAAATCTGCTATCACTCTATTAGCATTTTGTGGGGAAACTGCTGCTAGATTTTTTCCCCCTCTTTTTTGGGGGGTGGGCGCATGCCCACGAAGTTGGACAGCACTGGTGTATACCATTGTCTGTGTTAATTTGTACCCCATGTTTGTTTCTTACTTTTTACAGCACCACAGAATATGTTGGCGCTTCATACATCAATAATAATAATAATCTCAGGCTTAACATCTGTTGCTCAAGTTTGCTTAACCACCTGAGCGGTCTGGACGAGCTGAGCTCGTCCAACACCGCCGGAGGTCGCCGCTCAGGCCCTGCTGGGCCGATTTTAATCAAATAAAAAGCAGCACACGCAGCCGGCACTTTGCCAGCCGCGTGTGCTGCCTGATCGCCGCCGCTCTGCGGCGATTCGCCGCGAGCAGCGGCGAAAGAGGGCCCCCCTAGCCGCCTGAGCCCTGCGCAGCCGGAACAAAAAGTTCCGGCCAGCGCTAAGGGCTGGATCGGAGGCGGCTGACGTCAGGACGTCGGCTGACGTCGATGACGTCACTCCGCTCGTCGCTATGGCGACGATATAAGCAAAACAAGGAAGGCCGCTCATTGCGGCCTTCCTTGTTTATTCTGGGCGCCGGAGGCGATCGGAAGATCGCCTCCGGAGCGCCCTCTAGTGGGCTTTCATGCAGCCAACTTTCAGTTGGCTGCATGAAATAGTTTTTTTTTTATTTAAAAAAAACCCTCCCGCAGCCACCCTGGCGATTTAATCAGAACGCCAGGGTGGTTAAAGTGAACCTCCGGACTAAAAATCAACTCAGCAGCACTGAAAAGGCTTTGTGTTTCTTTAACAGTTTCACAGCATCAGAACTTTGTTTCTCTTATACAAGCCTCATTTTTAGCTGCACAGAAGAAAACTGCCCGGGCTTTTTTCCCCTGATGCTGTGGATGAGCATGATGGGATTTCTGATTTTGTTGTTCTCGTTCTGCTGTTTTGGTGCAATTTTTTTATTTTTACATTTTGAATTTGACATTTGAAGCCTAGCGTGTTCAGCTGGGAGGGGTAATCAGGACACAGGATAGTTGGAACTGTGTCTCCTGCTCCTTGTCACCTCCTTTCAACCAAAAAGATGGCTGCCCCCATGACAAAGATGGCAGCCCCCATGAATCACAAACATTTGCCTGTTCTTTTAAAACAGGGTGGGTAAGAGATTATATTACCTATCTATTCTAATTAACATAACTAATGTAACTTGATTACAGTATGTTTGTTTAGGCTGAAGTTCCCCTTTAAGAGTAAACTTTGGAGGAAACAAAAACAAGTGTTTATTATGTACATGGTTTTTGAAGTAATTACTATACAATGGCAATTCTGGGAGAGCAATTGAGTAGGTAATTCCAATGCCGACATGGTGCAGATGGCACTAAAAGCAAAACTTAAAAAGGTTTTATCCAATGCTAGGTACACACGTTTTAATTTGCCATCAGATCAATTGGTTGAATTGATTAAATTTGATACTTTCTGCCCTCGATCAATCCCATTATCAATAAGAGCAGATTGAACACAAGAGAAATGATTGATTTGACCTGTCGATCTGATAGGAAATTGCATATTTGTGTATCTAGCATTAGTGATAACTCAGCTTTACTACAGTAGCCTATACTAAGCGGTCTGTGTCCATCATAAACGCTCTTTCCTGGCTAATCATGGTGGCAGACTGCATAAATGGAAAAGTAAATCGCTACACCCAATTTTTATTATAGCTTTTATTTAAATGGCAGCAATGACCGATACTATTATTTCGGGCCTATTAGCCCTTCCTCAAACTGCATAAGCCGTGACGGCTTATGCAATTTGAGGAAGAGCTAATAGGATCGAAACAGCACCTGTCATTGCTGCCATTTAAATAAATGAGCTATAATACTATTGGTGGTGCCGACCGCTTTTTGTTACCACAGCTGTTGCCCCGTGAGGCACAGGGGCTGGTGTACTGGCACACCAACAACTCCAGTGGGTGCTCCTCCATACCTTTGTGTACACCCAATTTTTATTACACACATCCCATTTAACTACTGCAAGATATTACCCAGAAAACAGTTTTCACCATGAAGATTAGATTTTGTGTTGAATTTATGTAAAGGAGAAACAAAAGCAAAAATGTAAACAAGGCTCACAACTGGATTAAAATCACAATAGATCAACATACATCCATGCTAATACAGATATGCATCTCTAATGTTGGGGCCTGTGCAAGTGCAAACATCAGCATGGCTGTGCAGAGCTTGATCTGGGTGCAGGGACTGTCTCCACCCACATATTGATCTTACTTCCTGATAACCTTGCACCTCAGCAGCATGGATGAAGGAGATGGGCCCATTACAATTTGGGCAGAGGTGGCCACTGCACCCAGGTCAACATCTGTGCAAACAGGTTGATGGTTGAATCTTGACACCAGCGAATAATCCACTAAACTCCAGTAACAGAGCATTAACTAAGCACTATCATTACTCTACATGGGACTATTTATTTTAGGGTCACTTAATGTTCCCTTTAACCTCCCTAGTACAGCACAACAATGCCCTCTTGAGCTCAAGTTTTTTTTTCTTCTTCTCTCTGATCACTGATTGGCTCACAGTAATCAGAGGGTCAGAAGCCAATGGGATGGTCTGATTAGTGCACAAAACTCACCTGTCGTTAGATAGAGTTTAGTGGCAGTTTGTGGCAGCGATCAAAGCGAGGGCCAGAGAATTTAAATCCATGCAGTGTCAGGATTAAATATCCACAAACACCACGGAGATATAAATATATGCTGCCACTAAAGCAGTTAAAGTGTACCTGAATTCTTGCACAGAACAGAAGGAAAACAGAGAAATTAACCCTGTATGTATTTAGAGAGTTTAGTTTTTTGTTCTCCTCCACCCCCCACCTGCACTCCCATCTCCAGTTGCGTTTGTGAAATAATCTTTTTCAACTGACCATACATACTCAGAGATGGGACGTTAGGAGGATGGGACGCTCACCCAGCTATAACGAGTCTTTCTGATCGGCTTACATTTTGTTTTGTTTGTTTTTTAACACATGTTTGAGCATTGTGCTGCAGTGCCAAAACTTTACCATGCATACAAAAAGCACATGACAATGCATGTTAAAGTATACAATAACTGGAGGGCGCTGCTCAGACAAATGTGTTGGAATACAGGACTAATACTGTATACACTGATTCTTGCTGCAACCTTCTCAGGTGGGGTGAACCCCCGTTCCCCACCGTTCAAAAAGGAGATACAAACAATATATTGAGAGGTGCGCTGAACAAATAAATTCCTACTATGTGAAATTGAAAATTTCTGTATTTATTTCATAATAAAATGTACATAAAAACCTACTGGCATTCATAACATCCACAACACCACACCGACACACTGTTAGCATTCACTGTTACTGCACCAATATGCATGGGTGTCCTGGTTCCCTTAAAAAATACACCTGCAGGTGTCTTCCACTATAAAAATAGGAATATAAATATAAAATAAAAAATGATTGTGCACATGCGTACAAGCCAACGATAGAGATAAAAAATGGAGTCCAGGGAATGTGATAGTTGTGTGCGGAGATAATATCAGTCTATCCTCAAACTTCCAATATAATCACAAACAAGTCCCCGACGTTGTTGCAATCATTCAATTCGTTCAGGTATATATTATCTCACCCTGTGTTCCAATAGCGTTTTGCTGTTCCAAGGTAAACACCCCTCTAGGTACTCCACCCGCGGCTAGGAACACTTGTGTATCTATCTCACCTCATGTGGTGTGTCTCCCGTAGGGGGTAGTGGTGTCCTAGTTCCGCATCAGCTCTGAGTAGCTAGTGTTCCTCGGGTGGCTGGTCCCAACGAACCTCCTCAAAGATCAGCAACGGGAAGCCGGCTTACAGCGTCGTAGCTCACCCCACAAACGGCTTCCGGTTCTCTGTTCCTCCGTGATGACGTCACTTCCTCCAGTGCGTCTCACACGCTGCGCAGGTCACTTCCTTGCGTTCCACCCAGCTGGGGTTGTATTATGTACTCTCTGTCAGAATCTGGTGAAGACGGTCGTTACCGTCGAAACATGTCAATCATCTTTACACTGCAGTAGTGGTGAAGGGGCGCCCCATTCTACCTACTAGTCAGCGCACTTCAATTGCTTGAATCGCCCGAGGAGAGTACATAATACAACCCCAGCTGGGTGGAACGCAAGGAAGTGACCTGCGCAGCGTGTGAGACGCACTGGAGGAAGTGACGTCATCACGGAGGAACAGAGAACCGGAAGCCGTTTGTGGGGTGAGCTACGACGCTGTAAGCCGGCTCCCCGTTGCTGATCTTTGAGGAGGTTCGTTGGGACCAGCCACCCGAGGAACACTAGCTACTCAGAGCTGATGCGGAACTAGGACACCACTACCCCCTACGGGAGACACACCACATGAGGTGAGATAGATACACAAGTGTTCCTAGCCGCGGGTGGAGTACCTAGAGGGGTGTTTACCTTGGAACAGCAAAACGCTATTGGAACACAGGGTGAGATAATATATACCTGAACGAATTGAATGATTGCAACAACGTCGGGGACTTGTTTGTGATTATATTGGAAGTTTGAGGATAGACTGATATTATCTCCGCACACAACTATCACATTCCCTGGACTCCATTTTTTATCTCTATCGTTGGCTTGTACGCATGTGCACAATCATTTTTTATTTTATATTTATATTCCTATTTTTATAGTGGAAGACACCTGCAGGTGTATTTTTTAAGGGAACCAGGACACCCATGCATATTGGTGCAGTAACAGTGAATGCTAACAGTGTGTCGGTGTGGTGTTGTGGATGTTATGAATGCCAGTAGGTTTTTATGTACATTTTATTATGAAATAAATACAGAAATTTTCAATTTCACATAGTAGGAATTTATTTGTTCAGCGCACCTCTCAATATATTGTTTGCATGTTAAAGTATACCTGAGAAGGGAACTTAACTGGCACTTCTTCCAGCTGCCTGTATTTTGTCCATTCCCTTTATATACTCCCAGTCTGCTTCCTTATGCCTATGTAAACCCTGTGAAAGTCCACAACCGTGCTCAATCAAAGACTCCCAGCCACACCCCTCCCCGACTGCGTTCCTATGGCTGTTAAAATTTCTGACTGCGCAAGCACAGAACTATACTGTACGCAAGAGCCCAATGGAGGAGCCATGCGGCATAGAACCCTGCACAGTACCCGCAACCCAGCTGTATAGTGGACCAAGAGGACATTGACAACAGAAGCTCTAGGCAAGTAAAAATCCCTTCGTTCCCTTAGTACCAGTTATACTTTAAAGCTTGGGCATTTTCACTGTGAACTAACCCTGAATGGGTAGGTAGCATGTGATTCAAGGCTTATTTGCATGCTACTTGACATCTGCATTTTACACACAGCCTTCTTGCTATGTAGATAATAATGTACCTGGTACCTTATTTGCACATAACTGTTGGAGTGACCAATTGATGCTCTTTCCCATCATGGCCAGCCCTACTCTACAGGTAATGTCCTCACGCTGTTTAAATTATTTCTCAAATGGAAGGGGACAGGGTACGGAAAAAACTGTAGGGCATCCTGCCACTATGGAAGCTACATGCAGTTAAGAGTTAGACCAGGTAATCTCAGCCACTGCGCCCATTAATTTGCCATATTACATTTTGACACTCGTTACACAAAGACAAAGAACTTTGGCAAACGCTTAGAGCGCTTATTAACGGGCATTAAAATTATAGAAAGTGTTTGAAAGGTAATTTTGCCCATGAACTCACATGCTCAAACAAAAGTTCACCACCAAGAAAACCGTATAATTGTCAGAATTATCTAAAGATTAACTACAGTGATAGAGAGAACATTATTCAAGTACAAAACCACTGGGAAATAATCATAAGGGGCGGGGGGGGAATGAAATGTAGCTAAAGGTTAGTCATAATTTATTAAACTCAGCTTTGGACAGCTTTAAACTCAGCTTTAGACAGTTTTTACTCAACTTATGATTGGTAAACAAGATCTTGCAATTCAGTGAAGTAAAACTGGCACATCTGATTATGCAAATCATCATAACCTGAAGTTTTTGAAAACTGAAGCAAAACTAATATTTCATGGTTACAATTAAGTATGCCATAGATAAAGGTGCAATTTATGATCGTTCACATGGAAAATGCTCAAAACTCTTTGTTCTTGCTGAACACGGCCATATAGCAAAGTTGACTACAGATTTAACGAGAATCTATCTGGGTTTGCATTGGGGCTCTATTGAAGTGATTTCTGCAATGCTACAGCAATGAGACCCCACACAATACAATGCAGTAGAGTCCCAGTTATCCAGAACTCAACTCAACCAGGCAACACAAATCCCAGCAGTACTCACAGTAGTGAAGGTCAAATTCTTAGGCTGTTTGTGGGCTTTGCTGTGTGTAAACATGGAGTTCCACGAGTCCCCCAAGGTGCATTTAGTAACTGTATTTTAACATTTAATACAGAGTTCATGGTATGTATAGTGGGGTATAGTACTGCAGTTGAGCCAAGCAACCAGAAAGCATATGGTATTAAATGATCCCCGTCCATGCCAGGGTATGAAAACTCTACTGTAAAAATATCTAATAAAAACAGCAATTTAATAAAAGCAATCGGTTAAACAGAAAACATTTGAAGTTTTTTTCCATTTGTATAGAAATGGGATTCTATCTTTTGGGAGGCTGAGTGCTCCTCAGATCATTTGCTCTGCTACAGCACAGTGATATTGTCCATTGCTATATATGGCAAAGGAGGGACAATGGACATCACATCATGGGGAGGCTCCTGGCAGAAGAGGTAAGGAGGAGAACAATACACTATGGAGTCACTGCTGTTTAAATCTAGTGTTCTGCATATTTAAAGGAGTTTGGGGGACACCTGTATATACATCAGCAGAGGTCCATCTTGTCTGTATATGGAGCTTAATGTATACGGAGGTTAATGTATAAAAAAAATGTTTCCAAATAAAAAGTAAACTCATTTTCCACCTAACTGACCAATTATAAATTTAATTGTCACACAGGATTGAAATGTTTACAGCCTACCTACCGATCAGCTACTTGAAATAGTCAGAAGCATCTGTAAATGTAGTACTGCAACTGATCACTGCTCAGCTGAAATATTGCAAAATTTCATCCAAAAATGCACACACCTGACAGAGTTGCCAAATTCTAAAAAGTGCTCATTAAATGTATGGTCACTTTAAGAACCACATTAGTAAATAGGTAGCAATCGCATTGCAGCTACAATAAAATATATAAAATAAACCTCCCCATAAGATAGGTTCATAATAGAGTGGGCTGATAGTGGGGTACTTACCTACAGGGGGTTTGCTCTTCTACCCCCACCTAATCTTCCCCAGGAGAGAACTCAGTTGCTGCAGGTTGAAGCACCCAGCGAAGTAGCGCAATCGCTATGCATGCCAGCAGATTGCAGCGGGCGTACTACTTTGGCAGGAGTTTCAAAACAGCACCTGAGGTCTCGTCTGGGGAAGATAGCAGATGCCATACGGAGCATAACGAGTCAGAAAAAAAAGCCCCCATAGTAATGCCAATTAGGGATGGTCAATGAGATGCATAGAATTTCAACTTGACGCAGTATTATGCAAATTTTGTATGCAAATTTATGCAGCTTGAAAATGGATCAATCAAATCTTACCACAGCAGAATTTGCTGTTCATGTTCAAGCTGCATAAATTTGCATACAAAATTTGAATAAGGCAGCATCAACTCGAAATTATGTGCATCTCATTGACCAACATCAATACTGATCACCCCCATCAACAGCCCATTCTATTATGAACCTCCCTTATGGATAGATTCATTTTGTATATTTTCACTTACAGGTGCCCAGGTACCTTTCAGTCCATGTAACTACAGATAACTTTCAAAGGGCAGCACCATATTCATAGGTAGAATCTGGGAGGGAGGGGGGGGGGGGGGTTGGGGGAAGAGGGCAAAACACTTTAAGGGCATGCAAATGCAAGACTGCATTCTATTTCACATCTCAATAAGATTTACATGATAAATTACACACAAAAAGTACGGTACATTTTAATAACTGGAATTAACTTTCTAAACCAGCCATCAACAATGAAAATATAATAAAATACATAATGTCTGAAGTGAAACTCCAGTCTTGCTTTGGACAAGATGACATGGTCATGCTGAAAGGTCCCTCACCCCTTTCTTCTTCGAATCCTTCGTTGCCTTGCACAATTCAGAATTGTGCAGGCGCAGTTCCGAATCACTCGGAGTCAGTATTTCTTCTATAGCCATGTTTTCAAGCCCAAGCATCACTTTAGATATAAAACGTCTCACAACACTAAGGTTGGATCCATAGTGCAGTGAAAAGTGGACCAAACCCATCCTTTCTATGTGAACTTGTTGGCAAGTAAGTAGGATGCTAAGAAGTTAAAACTCCATAAACCGGCCGTAGAAAATACAAATATAATACTTTTCTAATAAAAGATTTTCATTTACAGCTTCCCCCCATCGTGTAATCCAATTTAAGTGCTATTCCTCCTCCACATAACACCACTCCCACCTCAAACCTGGCAGCCTCTCAGCATGCAATAACAGCATCACATATAATGCTGGGCATACACGGATCAGATTATGTGCTGGATCGAGCCGCCGGCTCGATCCCGGCACATCCCCGCCGGCACCTGCTTCGATCCCCGCTCGTCCCGCGGGCGCTCCTTATCTTCCGCTCGATTCTCCGCTATTGTCCGCCCGCGGGGGATCGAGCAGGGAATCTATCCGGCAGGTCATCTGACCTGTCGGATATTATCAATCGAGCCATCAGCGGCTCGATTGATAAGGAGCAAACGCTCCGTGTATGCCCAGCATAAAGAATGAGAGACACGAGGAGAGATGAGAGAGGTTGTGTAAGTGGTAGAAGCCCAATGGAGAGCATCTGTAAAAGAGTTACTCGACTCGGGGAGGCGAAGGAAACTGGATACTCAAAGCACACTGCAATAGATTTTTAACCTGACCTTTGGTTAAAGAAAAAAAAAAATTGTATGGAAGACTAAATGCCTATACAGACAGTTACTGGCCATAGCGCAGCTATAGTGTAACTACCTATACTGTTCTGTGAAGGGTTAACGACAAGAAGGCGGCAAGCAGGAAGGGTCAAGCAAGATCAGTCATTCATGTTAATCACTCAGTGATCAGCACAGGCAGAGCCTGGTTTTAGGTACAATAGGGCATAATAATGAACATGTCTCCCCCCCCACCCCATTGCGGTTTTAGGTGGCCTTTTGACACAAACCCCCCCAGGCAGCAGTATTAGGGTAGACCCTCTGTTGGTAATATCCAATACTCGCTGCAGGCTAAAGTGGGAAAGATAAACACTAAGGTAGGCCTTTAATGTATAATGTACAAATCATACCTGTTAAGACCCTAAAATGAAACCTATTGGTAAGGGCCCGTTTTCACCTGTGCAATTGTTACACAGCTCCCTGCATGTAAATTTGGATGGGAAAAATCACAGCCTTGATACTAACTCCCCCCCCCAAAAAAAACTGAATTAATTTGTCATCTCCATAATGGGGCAGCCATAATGGATTTTCCCCAGCTGATTCCTCATGATGACATACACATATACACACACAGCACATGTACTTGACTGATCAGTTTAGCAAAACTGGAGTTTTTCCTTCAAGCAAAGCAATCAAATAATTTAAAAGTTTAAACGTAGTACATGAGAAATGTGTAATGCGAAATGCACACAGATGAGAATGCAGACCACCACTACCAATTCTAGCAGCACTGACACCATCACCAAAGCAAACAGACAAACACATGCTTGATTAGGGAGATAAAAAAGGTAAGTTTGCAGTGTTTTTGTAGCAGCCTTAATGTTCTACTTCAGCTGAATTTATGATAACCTTATTGGTTCATGTACATTCAAGCACAGTAGAAAATTGTAAAAATCAATTTGCAGCTAGCAAATGCAAGAGACTATCATGATCTCAGTGAAACCACTCAGCATACTTGGTTCGGGGCATCTTTTTCAGAGTCTTCCTCTTGATGGACAATCTTTGATGCATTGTGCTTTTCTTCTTCTTGGGTTGATAGCTCTGTGACAGATTTAGCATCTTCATCCATTTCCTCAGCGTCCCTTATGTCATCACTACCATCGTTGTCACTTATATCTTGACCTTCGTTATCAATTTCCTTTGTTGAGAAAGGCAAACAATGTGAATCTCAGATGTTGTGGGAACAGCTTGCTTACCGATTCAGTGAAAGAGGCTGGAATTGTGTTTGCCAATTTCTTACAAGCCTGTAAGGAATACGTCTGGAGACGGTCTCTGGTTACCTCCACGTGTATGCTCTCCAAAGAGGTTTTTGCAAAAATGCTGAACACCACCTTTATGGAATTTTTACCATAGTTTTTATCTTTGCAGATTACACGTTTCGAGCTGGACTGATAAGGCCAGCAACCATCATCTTCTGAACAATAAAGTCTAGAATCTATTGCACTTTCTGGACAGAGGTTCAATGGAATTTTAAATCTAAAATAGCTGGTTTTGGCCAACAGTATGTACAAATTAGGAAATACTAATTCTGTAAATAAGAATTGGCAGAGGTTGGTGCAACTGAAAAACTATCTCAGCGTTAAAGAGCCGTACCATACTGCAAATAATTCATGGGAGAGTAGGGGGTAGGGATCCTTTTAACCCTATAGCAGTCACATATAGTTAAACTATATGTGTGCTGTAAGACCGAATTGTTTTATGCCTCTGAGGAAGTGTGCCTTCCCAAGCTTCCCAGACAAGGCGAGTCAGGTAAAAAAAAAAGTGCTATAAATTTGGGCGCAGCCAACCCCCCACAGGCCGTAATGTGAATTATAGCTATAACGTCGCTCAGTCAGTAATTTGGGCAATGTCAAACGAAGCCCAAATCAGGATAAAAACAGCGTAATCAGCCTCCAGCAATAGCTGTAAGCCGAATTACGTCTTACCCCAGTGTCAGCAGTGGCCTGGAGGGGGAATAGTAATTAATGGCCCTGAGGCCTAGAACCCACTATAGTGTCTTTTTGTGCATTTAGGGATCACTTTCAATTGCTAGCGATTTCGAATGTAAATTGATGGGACAGATTCCACTAGAGCAGGCATGGGCAAACTTGGCCCTCCAGCTGTTAAGGAACTACCAGTCCCACGATGCATTGCAGGAGTCTGACAGCCACAGTCATGACTCAAAGGCAAATGCATTGTGGGACTTGTAGTTCTGTAACAGCTGGAGGGCCGAGTTTGCCCATGCCTGCACTAGAGCGATTGCGTTTAAAGAAATCGCTATAGCAGGACATGCACATTTTGGGAGCGTTTCCATTCGAAACGCTCGCAAAACGCCACCACAAATCGCTAGCCATTGCGATTTCTAGTGGGTTCCAGACCTCAGACTTTTTCAGGAGCAGGGTAAGCAGTTTAGACATGAGGACATGTGATCGGGGCTCAGAGGATGGTTTCAGCGTTACACCACCACTCGGTGGTGGAAGACTCTTATAACACCTCTCTCACCATCAAGTGGCCCTGTAACACTGACACCATCCCCCTGGATGTTGGGTGTGTAGTGCTGCAGGCGGAAAAGAGGAGTGCCGATCCAGCGTCCGGACAGGTAACTATAACAGCTCCCTGCACCTGCTCTGCATGGCTGGCCGCAATAGCAGCATAGGGGGCGATATACAGGCTGAGAACGCGAACAATCACTCACGTTCCCATGCCTGTCGGCCGGTGACGGCCAAACCGGAAGTGCTCGCCGGCGGGTCCTGGGACATCGGAGCGGAGCTGCGAGGGCACCGATCGGCTGCTGGGGGCTGAGGGAAGCCCCAGGTGAGTAAATCTCATTTTTTTTAGTTGGCTTAAGGATCACTAAGGTTAAAGCCCTACTTGACCTTCAAGGATTTTTCATTATTACAAAGGGGACTTGGGAGTTTATTAGATGCAACCATTCGTAAGAAATTCCCTCTGTAAAAGCCATTTAAGTAAACCAGTGTTCACGAATAAAAAAAGAAAAAGAAAAACTTACACAAGAAGCAACTGCCAGGGGAACAGATGTCCCCCAGATGGTGAAACGCTCACTCCCTGTCATAGAGGCAACATCTTAACCCACCTTCTCCCTCTGCTGCTAAGAGATTAATTCCTTTCTGGCAAATACTGCAGTGTCTTATTTTCCTGGTCAATGCACCAGTTCAGCCTTCAGTCATTTTTCACCTTATGCATCCGAGCAATTTTCACCTCCCATTCATTCACCATTAACTTGATCACTACTTATCACAATGAACTGATCTAGATCTTGTTTTTTTTTCTGCCTCCAATTAGGCTTTCTTTGGGTGGTACATTTTGCTAGGAATTATTTTTATCCTAAATGCATTTAAACTAGAATATATAAAAAACAAAAAACAAAATGGAAAAACTTCTCAGTTTTCGGCCAATACAGCTTTAAAATAATACATGCTACCACAATTAAAACCCACATATTTTATTTGCCCATTTGTCCCGATTAATACACCATTTAAATTGTGTCCCTATTACAATGTATGGCGCCAATATTTTATTTGGAAGCAAAGGTGCATTTTTTTCAGTTTTGCGTCCATCACTATTTACAAGCTTATAATTTAAAAAATATTAGTAATATACCTTCTTGACATGCATATTAACCTCTTGAGGACTGCAGGGCTAAACCCCCCTAGTGACCAGGCCATTTTTAGTCAAATTGTCCACTGCAGCTTTAACCTCCTTGGCGGTATGAAAAATACCGCCAGGAGGGAGCGCAGCAGTTTTTTTAAAAAAAAATTTTTTTTAATCATGTAGCGAGCCGAGGGCTCGCTACATGATAGCCGCTGCTGAGCGGCATCCCCCCGCCCGCTTCGATCGCCTTCGGCGATCTCCGATCAGGAAATCCCGTTCATAGAACGGGATTTCCTGAAGGGCTTCCCCCGTCGCCATGGCGACGGGGCGGGATGACGTCACTGACGTCGGGACGTCATTGGGAGTCCCGGGCCACCCCCTCCAGAAAATCCAGCAGTAATTTTCAAAAGAGCGAAGTCCATTAAGAACACCATAGCTCCAAGTAATGTCAAAAGGAAAACTAAGACACCAGACAGTATGTTTCCTTCTCTGAAAGGCACCTATAAGTGTAACGTGAAGAGATGTGGGTGCTGTCCATTTATTAGACACAGAGCTACTGAAGTAATAGATACTAATAACCATGTACACAAACTGAAAGATTTTATAAACTGTGGAAGTGATCATGTGGTGTACCTTTTAACCTGTAGTTGCCCCAAGTTCTATGTGGGCAGAACCACCAGACCCCTCAGACAAAGATTAGGGGAGCACAAGAGGAACATACTTGATGGGGTGGAGAAACATAGCGTTCCACGCCATTTCAAGGAGTGCCATAACAGCTTGGTGGATACTCTTAAGATAGTAGGCCTAGAGACAATTTCGAGAAGTTTTTTACAAGGACAAAGATACAAGAGGCTCTGTGAGCGAGAAACATTTTGGATCTTTAAACTGGATGCTCTCAGCCCAAAGGGCCTTAATGAAGGCCTGGAGATATCCACTTATTTGTGATGTACCAGAAAACGTACTACTAGAAAACGTGTTTGAGTTTTTTATTGTGTTTTTTACTGTGTGTTTTTTACTGTGTGTTTTACATCCTATAGCACAGCTGGTCACTAATGTTTCTCCCTTCTCCCCTTCTCTCCCTCCAGCACACCCAATAGTAGCAGAAATTTACACTAGATGAGGGTGGTGAGTATACCGTATAATAGGCATGGTCCATAGCAGGTTGCCTCCCCTATATCGTATTTATATTTTTTTGTATTACTTTCCATTCCATTAGCCACCACGACCGAGTCCCATGGGAACCCACTCCCACTTTTTCCCCCCCTCCTTCCCCCCCTCCCCCCTCCTGCTCCCACTCTGGTCATAGTGGTAGGACCTCAGTGAGTTGTTCTCCCCCCCCCCCCCTCCCTCCCATTTCCTCCCCCCTCCCCCCCCCCCCCAGGGTTATCCCATTCGACAGGTTCCCTTTGTTTTCATCCCAGGGTTATCCCATCCATAATTTCCATTCGCTTTCCTTCCCCCATCCCCTATAACCTCTTGGCCTCACAAGCCAGCTGGGATAGGTTATACAACATAAGGAATTCCCCCTGTCCTTACAAGAGTCCTCCTAAAAAGAGTCCATTAAGGAACTTTCTTTTAAGTTGTTTTTAGATGTCAACTAAACAAAGTGATTTTTATAGAAGGACTCACCATTTATGGCCCAACATGCCAAAATTGTCAAATATCAATATGAGTCCCTGGATCCTGTTATATTGGGGTTCATATAAATTGTTATGATTTTATTGTTGTGCCCATTCTAATTCGGAATCCTATAATATGTTATTCCCTATAGCTCCCGAATGGGTTAATCGGTTTACTTAAAACGGTCTTATGTTTTGGTACTGTTGTACCAGTTGGTAATATTGTATTAATTGGTTTGGCTTCAATATGCTGATGCAGAATGTGGATGTTTTCATGTAAAGAATCGAACTGTAATTATGTTCACTAGACCATCTGAATGCAGCACATGGTCTTTTAACATGATGTCTATACTGCCGGGGAGAATGACGCGCTGCTATAAGCCTCCAGCGCTATCGTGCCCTTATGTTTCTCCCCCCGTTGTTCTCTGGATAATAAAGTTTATTTTAGCTTTTTGGTCGCCATAGCGACCTCTGGAGCGACACTATATGTTGCCCTCCGCAAGCGTGAGACGTCATCTGACGAAGGCGCTGAGCGCCGAAACGCGTAATGACGTCACACGCCGATTGACACTCCAGCGACGCCCACCTCCCAGTGAGACGGATTCCAAACCATCGGAAACCGCGCTGCTGGCCACAGCGCGTCATCCCCCACTGCAGAGGCAAGCGGCTGGCAGTCCGCTGAGAAGCGATTTTATCACTCATGTTTGTGAGTATAACTTTTAATTGTTAATAAAATCTCCTCCACATTTAATGCACTATGGCGCGCTTCATCTTCTTTTAGTACTTCCACCCCTCGGCGCTGCCTGGCACTGATTGGCCAGGCAGCGCTGGGGTCTGGGGGGGGGGGGGCGCGCGCCGCAGCAAATAGCGGCGATCGGGCGGGGGCCGGCGGCGATCAGAGTGCTGGCGCAGCTAGCAAAGTGCTAGCTGCGTCCAGCAAAAAAAAAATTATGAAAATCGGCCCAGCAGGGCCTGAGCGGCACCCTCCGGCGGCTTACCCCGTGTCCAGCACGGGGTTACCGCTAAGGAGGTTAAGGCCAAGCTGCAGGGCCGCACAACATAGCACACAAGTGATCCCCCCCCCCTTTTCTCCCCACCAACAGAGCTCTCTGTTGGTGGGGTCTGATCGCTCCCCCATGTTTATTTTTTATTTTTTTTTACAAATATTTTTTTTTTTTTTTTTTTTTTTTTAAAAAGCCTGTTTCTTTAATTCCCTTCCCTCCCTTCCTCCCTCCCCCCAGCCAGCCAATTATAGCGATTAGCTCTCATAGGCTTCACCCTATGAGAGCCGATCGCTCTCTTGTCACACGGCTGTCCCCAGTGCAGCGCTGCTGCTGATCGCAGTGCTGCACCATGTAAATAGACGGCGATCACGGGAGGGGGGGGGGGGGGAGAGGATATTTTATCTTTTTTTTTAAAGTTAATTTTATTTGGATATTTTTTGTAGTTTGGGAGGTAAAGTTAATTTTAAATGTAATAGTTTGTGATTATGTAGATGTATTTTTACTATTTGGCCACAAGATGACCTCAGTCAAAATTATTTTTTTCCTTCCTGTAAGCGAGCACTCTCGCTTCCATGAAGTATAAGGAGGACGTGAAACTTTTTTTTTCTTTAGAAAGATTGTGGCTTCTAATAGAGGCCGTCTGTCTTTCTAAATGGGGACATAGATCAATGAATGGTAACTGCGCGCACGTGATTGGCCACGGGAGTGCACAGCTGCCTTCCCATAACCTCCCCCACTTTTTAAAACTCACAGATGGCACTTGGACGATTTCCAATCAATTTCATGCCGAAGTCTACTGAAAATCTGTCAGCAGTGTGTGGGCAGGTAAAAGATCACTCTCTGATCAGATTTGATTTATCTGATGGTCGATCTGGTTGCAGATCTATGGGTGCCCTTACGAACCTCTCCAGATGAGTTAAGTTTTGTATTGCAAATTATGGCATATTTCACACATTTTGCATTAAAAACAGGCCACCCCGAATTAGAGTTTTAAAAGACTGTAAAAGTATAAATAAAAAAAAATTAAAAATATTACAGTACTTTTGTAATATTTCCCTAGCAATAATTGGAAAAACAAATCAACCACAGAGTTTTACCAATTTTAAATGTAAATAAATGTTTTTGAAGCCATTTCTGGGCATAAGCATCACATCAGGGCTAATAATTACTTCCCCCACTTATACCAGCTGCTGTGTAAATGATAATGTTAGAACAGGTGAGAGCGAGGTGGCAATTATCCCAAAATCTTGTACCCCAGCCTGATAAGAGACCCAACGAGGTCCCAAAACGTGGGTTCATTTTCATATTCTCTTGGGAATACATTAAAGAGAACCTGTAACAAACAAAAAAAAAGTTCCCCTGGAGGGTACTCCCCTCGGGACGGGGAAGCCTCAGGGTCCCAATGAGACTTCCCATTCCCCTGTAGCTGCAGGCAATCTAGCGCTGGCTCCCCCTAAGTGTCCCGGGATTCTCCCTCGACAAGCCTGACAAGCGCTGATTTATTTACCTTTCCTGGCTACAGCGGGGGCGCTGTTGCAGCTCTCTGCACAGAGATAGGCGAAAATAGTCTATCTCCGTCGGGTCCGTCCATCTGCGAGCAGAGAGCCGATACTGTGCCTGCGCTGGAACCGGGGAAATAAATATTTACATCCCTGCCGTTCCGGGAGGATTTTCGACGCCTCCGTGGGACACAGGAGGACGGGGAAAGCCTCAATAGAATCTGGAGGCTTCCCCCACCTGAGGCGAGTACCCCCCAGGGGAACTTTTTCTCATTACAAGTTTTCTTTAAAGAATATTGTGTTTTGAAGAAGGAGGACATGGCTTTTTCTACATACTGAGGCAGAGATTTTTACTTGGCCAGAAAACAGTATTTTATTAACATTTGCCGAAGGAGTAAGATACAGAATGGAAACTTAAGACATAGATTTTCCTTCAGACAACATTATGATGCCCAAGTCAGAAGGTCAGTGCACCTGATTCTCATACCAAAGGAAATCTTCAAACTTTTACCTGCAGCCCAAGAGTGAGCCTAGAAGTACAGAAGTGTTGGTCAAGGCCTGGCAGCTTCATGTTACAAATGCTTTCCCTACCTCTCAAGCACAAACTGCAGAGTTTAGGGAATATTGAGACAGAAAAATAAGCCTTTTTTCCTCAATTTTGCCATTAAAGATGTTCAGACAGATGCAAATGATTCTAAATTGATGCAGGATTATACAAATGTATGCAAACTCATGCAGCTTGACAATGGACTAATCAAACCTCACCTAGGTGGAATGCAATTGTTCCATTTTCAAGCAGCAAAATTTGGTGACTAAATTAGCATAATCCTAAATCTACTCGGAATTATTGGCATCTCACTGACCATCCCTGTTGGTCACAAATTGATATGAAATCCTGAGGTCACAAGAAAGCCTCTCTCCAAAAACACCAGGACTTGCCAACTCATAAGGATTTAGGCCTGAAACTCACTAACAGCGTTTCTCTTAGCACTTGTGATTTAACCTCCTTAGCGGTATGACACTGTCGGGCATACCGCTAGCTGTCCTGAGTGCTCCCCGCTGAATATAAGTGCTGTATTACCTGCAAAATCCTTCTGCTAGCACTAGGCTAGCTAGTAAATGTGTCTTGCACCATCTGCTCCCCTGCGATCCCCCCGTTTATACATTAACCCCCCCCCCCCCCCCTGGATCCAGTGATTGTGCAGCCTCCTGGCACAGCTCCGGTCTCTCTATGGGGAGGATCGAGTTTGCGCATGACGTCATGTGTGATCCTCCCCATAGTGAAGACCGGAGCTGTCCGGAGAGGCTACGCCGATCGCTAGATCCAGGCTGGGTAATGTAAAACCGGGGGAGCGGAGGGTGCAGGACTCATTTACTAGCTAGCCTAGTGCTAGCAGAAGGTTTTGCAGGTATTACAGCACATTTATTCAGCGGGGAAGGGGGGATACAAAGTTGCATCACCTGAACGGCGTAACGCTCAGGAGGTTAATAAGCTCTAGCTAATCTAATGCTGTGATATTTTTAAAAATGATATCCCTCAAATGGGATCACACAAATAGCATTACATTCAACTATAGCTTTTCAAATCAAAAGGACTTAAAAAAAAAGCCCTGCCAGTGGGTCCCAGGCCAAATGGTGGTTTTAGCAAATTAAAGGTAAAGAACATGGCTAGGATATTCCTCATGACTAGATTTGTGGAACAATGCTATATTTTATTCAAGTTAACCTGTAAAAATTCAGGCTCCAGTGCTTTCAGCTGTGCTATTAACCAATGATTTTATAAAGCTCCATCTACACCATACAATTTTTTGTCCGATTCAATTCAACATGTCCGATTGGGATTCGATTCAATTTGCCATTGTTTTTCAATGGCGAATTGAATCAAATCCTGATTAGACATGTTGGATTGAATCGAATCAAATCAATGCATTGAATTGAATAAAAAAAAAATGTATGGTGTAGATGGGGCTTAAAGGTTCTTAAGTACCCATGGGGAGATTACAAATCGGAAAACTCCGCCGACAAACGATCATTCCCGGATCTATCATGCAACATCACGATCGGCAGGTCACGTGAACGATCGTTCAAAAACAAAAAAAATTGTTCCACTTTAAAGCCCATTAAAAGACTGAACGATCGTTCCCCATGTGATCCGTCATGAAAGTCTTTCAAAACGAACAATTGCCGTTGTTCGTAGGCCGTCTTTAACAAACTTTTGTTAAAGGACGGTTACAAGATATTGCGAAAAACGAACAATCAGTAGCATAAAACAAAGAACACAACCGTGCCATGGGTATAGACCTGTGATTTGCAAACTTGGCTCTCCAGCTGTTAAGGAACTACAAGACCCACGATGCATTGAAGGAGACTGACAGCCACAGTCATGATTCATAAAGGCAAATGCATTGTGGGACATGTAGTTCCTTAACAGCTGGAGAGCCAAGTTTGCAGATCACTGGTATAGACATTTACGTTCTGATAACAGCATATACACAAACTCACTTTGCGAAGCCGAACTTCATATTATTTAAGACCGCTTACACTTACATGAGTTTTAGTGGCAGTTTTAACAGCTAGGACAAATGAAATTCAAGATGTTACATACAGAACATAATTTCCAATACCCGATTAGCTATAGGGGTGTATGCACCAAACCGCATTAAGCAGAATAACGCGTGTAAAGCTTTAGCCACGACCGTGCTCTCCCCAGGGTCTTGTAGCTGGGTGCTCCCCCCGGCTAGTTTTGGTGAGCACCCGGCTGTTATCTGCTCACCTCCTCCTCCTCCTCCTCCGCTGTAACCAGAGAAGCGCCAGCCCAGCATTCTCTCCTCTCGCCCCACCCGACTATTTCTTCATGCCAACTGGCTGTAAAAAAATTTCTGGGGACAACACTGCACGATGAGTAGGTCTTGAATTATGCTCTACTCATGTGGTAAGACTTATTTGCTCATTCACACTAGAGCAATTTGTGGGCATGTACCACGGATCACCAAATAGCCAGCAAGCTCTAGCGCTTTTAAAAGTGCTTGTGTAACAAAGTATATGGCAGTGATCTTACGGCAACAAACTCTGGCGATTCACAATAAACAAATGCAGTGCATGCAGCATTTTTCATGATTTTAGTACAATTGCTATTGCAATGTTAAAAACACAAAGCGCAAAAATGTTAATGAAAAGTTTGCGCAAATCGTGAAATAAAAAATTATATCACTGCCACAAACCGCTAGCGAATTTTCGATCCCTAGTGTGAATGGGCCCTTGCGGTTTTTATTTTAGGTAGGTTTAGTGCATACACCCCATCGGGTGTTAAAAGTTAGTTTTTATACATGTATACAGGAGTAAGCGGGTGGGTAAATTAATGTTTCACTTTGTGATATCGTAACAGAAGAGAATACTATTACATAACATTTTACCCACACTTTAGGCACTGTTTAACCACTGAACGACCAGCTAACGCCGATAGGCAGCGGCTGGTCGCAGTGGTGGTGTTCCATGTCAGTTCACGGAGGGAGTCTCCGTAAACAGCCTGCGAGCCTCCGATCGTGACTCGCAGGCGAAATGTAAACACCCGGCGAAGAAATCCCCGGTGTTTACAGCGTACGGCGCTGCTCTAACAGCAGCGCCGTAAAAGAGATCGGCGATCCCCGACCTCTGATTGGCCGGGGATCGCCGCCGTCTAATAGGCTGAAGCCTATCAGAGGCAGTACAGGATGGATCACCGTCCTGTATCGCCCATAGAGAGAAGGAGAGGGAGGGGGGAATAGCGCTGCGGAAGGGGGCTTTGAGGGCCCCCCCCCCAGCAGGACATTCCCCTAAAAGGGGGGGCGGAGTCTGATCGCCCTGCCCGCCACATGATCTGTGCTGGGGGCTGAAGAGCCCACACAGCACAGATCATAGAAAACTCATGTGGTCCTTAAGTGGTTAAAGAGAACCTGTACTAAGTAAAAATATTTAAAATAAGCACATGAGGTAACTTCAAATGAACATTACCTTGCCATCAGTTCCTCTCAGAAACTCACCATTTTCTTCTGACAATAATCCCTTCCAGTTCTGACAATATTTTGTCAGATCTGAAATATATCAGTTGCTGTCAGTAAAATATCAGTTGCTGTCAGTTATAGCTGAGAGGAAAACTGATGTACCAGGTAATGTCCATGTTTCCCTACGGCTCAAGTGGGCGATGTTACAGTTTAACTGTGTGCTGACCAGAAAGCGGTTATGGGTAATGGCCATTTTCAAAATGGAGGATGGAAAAATTCCCTTGATCACAGTGAACAAATAGGACGTGGGACAGGAGAAAGACACTGAGGAGTAGACTACATGGAAGGTAAGTATGACTTGTGTATGCTTATTTTGACTTTTAATTTTCAGTTCAGGTTTTCTTTAAGCAGCATATCTGAGGACAGATAAGTAATATTCTAGTATATACTTGGTGTAAATCGTAAATTTCTATATTGGGAAAATTGTCTGATTTTGTTGATAAAGCATACATTTTAATAACAGATTTAAAAAAAAAAAAAAAAAAAAAAAAGAAGGGGGGGGGGGGGAATAAATGTGTTTTCCAGGGAACTTCTGTAAGAGCCCATACTGGTGTTGCTCTGCAATGCAGGTATGATTCCAAAACCGCATATCCAAAACCGCATGAAACTTGCTTAGCTCCCTGTTGTAAAGCTGACCCCATTTAGCTATACTGAATGTGACAGCTCTTGTACACGCAAGCAGCTGTGCATTGTTGGAACGCACTGCTGCGTAGCACAGAAGTGAACCCAACAGACAGTGCTGTCTATGCACTTCCTGATGTCCCTGCATAACACACACTGATAATATGCATCCACTCAGCAACACAACTTTGAACATAAGCCCTTTCATTTCAATGTAATAGGACTCTATTCTGGGATCTATAGTATAAACTCCTACTAGTGCAGTGCAATAATGTAAAATGTGCTGGCTATCTACAAAGGAAAACTTAAATAATACCAGTCAATGAGGAATACCACTTAAGGTGGCCATACACTGGTCGATTTTCCATCAGATTCGACCAACAGATTCCCCTCTGATCGAATCTGATCAGAGAGGGATCGTATGGCTGCCTTTACTGCAAACAGATTGTGAATCGATTTCAGCATGAAACCGATCACAATCTGTGGTGTTGCTGCCGCCCCCCCATACATTACCTGATCCTGCCGGCGTGTGTCCCCGCTGTCTCTTCTCCGCTGGGTTCCGGGTCCGGCAGGCTTCACTTCTTTCTGCCCGGGGAAGTTTAAACAGTAGAGAGCGCTCTACTGTTTAAACTTCCTGTCGGGACAGGAAGTTCAGTGAAGCTGCAGCTCAGCGGAGAAGAGACAGCGGTGACTGGGAAGACTGGCGCCGGCCGGAGCAGGTAATGTATTATTGCCACTGTAATGCGCCGGGCATTCGAACGCCGCTATCGACGCACTCCCGACCCGCCGGCGTTCAAGCAAAATCTTCCGCACGGACGGCTCGACGGGAATGATTGATTTCGGACGGAAATAAATCGTTTGCGCAACGATTTCAAAGCAGATTCGATCAGTGATCGAATCTGCTGTATATCGGCGGTAAAATCGTTAGATGTATGGGGCCCTTTATCCAGGAAGGGTGACTATATTTTACACCAACACAGAAAACTCACATATTTGCCCCAAAAATAAAATAAGGAGG
Organism: Hyperolius riggenbachi; assembly: GCF_040937935.1. NCBI lineage: Eukaryota > Metazoa > Chordata > Amphibia > Anura > Hyperoliidae > Hyperolius > Hyperolius riggenbachi. Next base: position 197,443,730 of record NC_090648.1, read on the forward strand.
GGTCAGCAAGTTACATTTTCTACCTAAGCTAGCAAAGGGAATGGAATCTTACCTTAGCTAAATCTTCTTCCATGGAAGCTTCACAACCAGATTCATCAGCTTCCTGTTTCTTGCCTGAAGATAGAGCAGGACACATAAAACAATCAGATTTAAAAAGGGAAAGTGAAGACTAAGCCCTTCTATTTTACTTTTATTTAGTAAACCATACAATTGTGGGAACATTTTTGCCTATTGTACCCACACATAACAAAAAGAACCAAAATCCAAAGCATGTTCTGACTTATGCGCATGAAATATAATACTTTTTTTTAACCAGAAAAAGATATTAAAATATTTCTTAAGGTCACAATAAAGTCACATGCACAGCTTATAAGGTGGACAAATGAGTTCCATACATAGCATAGAAATAAGTACTTAGGCCTGGTGCACACCAGAGGAGTTTTTCTGAACGTTTTGAGTTTTTAAATCTGCTGCTAATGTTATCCTATGTGTCTGTGCACACTGGAGCAATGAGGTTTTGTAAAAAAACCCATAGCAAATACATTGGGAAGAGCTTTTGAAACCTCTAAAAGCTCTTCCCAATGTAATGCTATGGTTTTTATTTTACAAAACCTCATTGCTCCAGTGTGCACAGACACATAGGATAACATTAGCAGCAGATTTAAAAACTCAAAACGTTCAGAAAAACTCCTCTAGTGTGCACCAGGCCATAGAGTAAGGAATTTACGAGATGCAGCTGGAAAACAAGTGTACAAAAGTTATTAGCAACACACTGCAGAGATTGAATATGGAGGATATTATAAATTAACACAATTTAGAATGGGCTAGAACAATGTACCGTCTATATTCCATAGAGACCAAATAATTTATAACAAATGACAGTAAAAACCGAATAGTCACTCAGTGGGGTGTCAGGTCCTATCTTTCCATCTATCCCAAATAAAGGGAAATTGTGTCCGCTTCCTATGCAGGTGCACTAGTTTTTTTTGAATGCTAAGGTGCCATCTAGGCCTTTCTTCCAGTATAGATGGGGATTCTGTAGACAACCATCTAAAGGTGGCCATACATGGTACAATTTTTCAATTAGATAATTTAGTTCGATTATTCCGTTAGATCGAATATAAAGATTTTTCCAGCATGTCCGATCATTTTTCCCGAAAAAAAAAAACGGGATAATCGTTCGAATTTCTTGATCGGAAAAAAAAAAATTCAACTTCCATTCAATTCGATCATTTAGATCGAATAAACAGGAACATCGAACGTTTTTATTGTACCGTGTATGGCCACCATAAGAGCAATCTCCTGCCTTGCCGCAAACATAATACTTTAGCTCATTCTGCTATAGAAGTTTGAAAATAGAGTCTTGAAGCAAACCTGAAATGAGGAATCTCGCTTCATGTTTGACACTGGCCTAAGAGGAGTGAAGACTCTGGATCCAATGGAGCCTTCCCGGTCCTTGGACCATCCCATCGTTCCAGTGCTGTCCCCAGTTGAAGTTATTTGTCATGCTAGGTCTTCGGTACCCCTCGAGCAGCCTTCAGAACTACTCAGATCCTTGTGCATGGGCAGTCTGGATGCACTTTTCTTCAGAACTACTCAGATCTAAGTAAAAGTGCATCCATACTGCACAAGCGCGGACTCACACGTGAGCAGTACGAATGTGCTCTTCTCTGGAACTACTAGAGGATGCAAGAAATTCCAAAGGCTGCCCCGGGAACAAGTCAAAGTAGTAAGTCAAGTAACTTTAACTGGGGATGGCGCAGAAAAAAAAAAAAACTGGACAGACTAAACTGGTGCACAAAAGATATTGTTACCAAATATTCTTTAACAAAATCTCTCAGGGCTGGAACCCACTACAGCGCTTTTTTGAGCTTTAAGGATCACTTTAAATCGCTAGCGATTTCCCTTAACGCTCTGCCAATGGAAATAAATGTAACAAATTCCACATTGCAATTAGTAAAACCGCAATCGCAGGACATGCAACATTTTGGGAGCTTTGTGCTTCAATGTAAAGTATTGAATCGCTGGCAAGTCGCTCATGAATCACTACACATAGCGATTTGTGTATGATTTTAAATTACTGCAAACATTTACTACAGTAAATAGCTGGGCGGCTTTCTTTGGGGAGAGGAGGTGGGTGATGCAGGGACGGCAACGCGGGGGACAAGGATTCTCGGGTAAATAACTTTTTCTTGCAGGCTGCCGGACTTTTGTATTTAGTATAAAGGCCCTCTTTAAGGAAGCCCCAGATAAGTATGGCCCCCGAGATGTCTCATATCAGGTACATTTTAAACACTTAACGACCGCCTAATGCCGATAGGAGTCGGCGGGTCATTAGTGGTATAGCATGGAAACGGCGGCCTTTCCATGCTAGTTCACGGAGGGTGTCTCCGTGAACAGTGTGCGAGCCGCCGATCGCGGCTCGCACACGTAATGTAAACACGCGGGGAAGAAATCACAGCTGTTTACGTCAAACAGCCGTAAGGCAGATCGGCGATCCCCGGCCTCTGATTGGCCGGGGATCGCCGGCATATGATAGTCTGAAGCCTATCCTACAATGCCTCTCAAGCCCGCTGTCTGGGTGTCACCCTGGACTCCGCACTCTCTTTCACTCCCCACATCCAAAACCTCACAAAGTCCTGCAACTTCCACCTTCGTAACATCTGTAAGATTCGCCCTTTCCTGACCTCTGCCACCACTAAACTCCTCATCCATGCCCTCATAATTTCCCGCCTTGACTACTGCAATGCCCTGCTGTCTGGTCTCCCTATGACCCGAACAGCCCCACTGCAGTCCATGAGTGCGGCAGCCAGAATTATCCACTGCTCCCATCGCTCCACCACGGCGGATCCCCTCCTTGAATCCCTCCACTGGCTTCCTATCCAGTCCAGAATCAGATTCAAGATACTGTGTCTGACCTACAAATCTGTCCACAAAACCTGTCCAACCTACATTTCTGATCTCACTCAGAGGTACACACCTAGCTGCTCACTCCACTCCTCCAATGAACTTCGCCTAACCGCCCCCCGCTTCACCCAGTCCCATGCACGCCTCCAGGACATCTCAAGAGCTGCTCCAACACTATGGAACTCCCTACCTCCACCCATTAGGGCAGCCCCCTCCAACATCTTCAAGAAAGCCCTCAAAACTCACCTTTTCACTCTGGCCTACTACCCCTCACAAGTGCTCTAAACCCACAGCTGAACTCTGGTCCCCTACCTTCCGTGTCCTTACCTCTCCCTCTAGATTGTAAGCCTATGGGCAGGGTCCTCCTCCTTTTGTGTCCTACCTGATCATGCACCTCCATTCCTGTAAACCCATGCTATGCATCTGAGTGAACCTAACTTGCCTAATCTCCATGCTCCCCTCCAGTGACTAAGCATTACCTTGTACTCATACGGTGCTGCATGATCTGGTCTTTCTTGTATTCAGGTATTATCATTTTGCTGTATGTCACCCCTAAATATTGTATGTATCTCTATTGTCCAGCGCTGCGTAATATATTGGCGCTTTATAAATACAATAAATAAATAATGCGCAGGACGGATATCCGTCCTGCGCAGCCCATGGAGGGAGAGAGCGCAGAAAACGCTGTGGAGGGGGCTTTGAAGAGCCCCCCCCGCAAAGCGCAGCAAGCTGGCGGCGATCAGACCCCCCCAGCAGGACATCCCCCCTGGCTAAATCCTGATCGGTGCTGCGGGCTGGAGAACCCACGCAGCACCGATATCAGGAAAATCCCCTGGTCCTTAAAGAGACACTGAAGCGAAAAAAAAATTATGATATTATGATATTATGTTTTGTATGTGTAGTACAGATAAGAAATAAAACATTAAGATCAGATACATCAGTCTAATTGTTTCCAGTACAGGAAGAGTTAAGAAACTCCAGTTATCTCTATGCAAAAAAGCCATTAGGCTCTAAGTTTCAAAGTCGTGGAGAGGACTGTCTTCTGACTTTTATTATCTCAAGTGTTTTCTTTTTCTCTGCCAGAGGAGAGGTCATTAGTTCACAGACTGCTCTGAAAGAATCATTTTGAATGCTGAGTGTTGTGTAATCTGCACATATTATAGAATGATGCAATGTTAGAAAAAACACTATATACCTGAAAATAAAAATATGAGAATATTTTCTTTGCTGCTAATCTTGTAGTAATTATTCATAGTACACAACCAATTCATTATATCATTTTTTTTTCGCTTCAGTGTCTCTTTAAGTGGTTAAAGCAAGAAGTTGGACAATGCTGTGAAGCTGAAACAGGTTCACCTCTTCTGGGAAGGCTTTCTTACAGCTTTAGGAGTTGGTTTATGGAAACTTTTGACTACTCTTCCAGGAGTGTATTGGACAAGAAGGTCTAAGTCAGTCTTGGCTCTAAATCATCCCAAAGGTCTCCTATCAGGATGAACCCCTGACCAGCACCCTCAGCCAAAACACACCTCATGTGCGTACGGGGCTTGTGTGGCTTCAACTTAGGGGCAGTTCACACAGGCGTCTGCTCGATGTTAAAGTCCAAGAGTAGGCTCGCACACCAGCTTCTCAATAGAGCAAAAGTGTTGTTTAATAATCCATAATATGTCAAACACAAAGCATGACAATTGTTTCGGGGCCACTAAGAGTCCCCTTCATCAGATACGTGCAAACGTTTGTCTGAACGTATCTGATGAAGGGGACCCTTAGTGGCCCCGAAACAATTGTCATGCTTTGTGTTTGACTTATTATGGATTATTAAACACTTTTGCTCTATTGAGAAGCTGGTGTGCGAGCCTACTCTTGGACTTTACTACAATTTTTGGATGTTTGCTTGGCATCCAAGGCTCAGCACCCTGGTATGTATGGAAAGGTGTGCCACTCCTAACCCTATTGTTGCATTGCTCGATGTTAAAGAGATGCCCTTCAATTCAATGAGCAGTTCCTGTACCGTAGTTTACCACAGTTTATGCAAATTATGCGTTCTTTAACCATTTCAGCCGCGCGGACGTGAGCTTCACGTCTGCAGCAGCTAGTGCCGCAGGGACGCGCTAGTCACGTCCCTGCAGTTTGGGGGGCCTGCAGGCGATCCTGCGGGCAAATGCCCGTGATCGCGCTGCTGCTGCTAGCAGGGGGATTGGCTGCAGGGGACAAAAGTCCCCTGTGCCAATCCGAGCATGTCCGCCGAGAATAAACACTGTTTTTGTTCAAAAACAGTGTTTATTCTTTACATACAGCCGCCGCGCTATCTCCTGCCGCTGATTTCCGCCGCCGATCGTTAAACTTATGGCTGGAAACAAGGTTTCCATTCATACACTCCCCGCCGCCACGGTGATCGGAGGCTACCGATGGAAGCCTACGTCACATCCCCTAGTTACAATGTAGTGATACATTGTATCCTATTAGCTTACATAGTACGCTAATAGGTTTTTTGCTCAGCGGGACATCTTGTGGCCAAATAGTAAAACACACCTACTGACTTTAAGGGGAAAAAAAATTGTATCTATGACAGGAGGGCATATAATTATTAAATAATGGCTCTGCTCAGGAATCATTATAGAAAAGCCAGACTGAATGCTCAATCAGGGATTTTATCAGGTCTGATAAGAAACAAGCTGTGCAGTGCAGAATAAAATAGAAAGCAAGGTAGGCGTTTTCTCTAATGTTCCCACTGATCTATATGGTAAAATACATGAGGGTGCTGCTTCGTCTCTGGTTCACTTTAAAATGAGTGATGGATGTAAAAAACTGAAAAAATTGATCTTTATTCCCAAATAAAATATTGCCACCATACATTGTACTAGGGAAATAATTTTAATGTTGCAATAATCGGGACAAATGGCCAAATAAAATGTGTGGATTTTAATTATGGTAGCATGAATTATTTTAAAAACTATAATGGCTGAAAATGATTTTTTTTCCATTTTTTTCTTATTCCAATAAAATTGCATTTAAAATAAAATAATTCTTAGCATAATGTACCACCCAAAGAAAGCCTAATTGGTGGCGGAAAAAAACAAAGTATAGATCATTGTATTGCGATAAGTAGTGATAAAGTTTTTGGGGAATGAATGGGAGGAGTTAAGCAACATGCCGCTCCCAGTGTCGCTTACCACCACATCTGTCTCCCTTCAGAGGTGAAAACCACCGGAAGTAGTTAACTGCTTTACATGAAAACAGAGGTGTAAACCCTATGGAAGCTGCCATATTGATTTGCTTTTTAAAAAATACCTGTCGACTGGCAGCCCTACTAATCTTTTTGTCAGTAAGGTCTAAATCTCACACCTGAAACAAGCATGCAGCTAATATCAGATTTGTCAGACATCTGATCTGCATACTTGTGCAGGGTCTATGGCTAGAGGCAGATTATCAGCAGGACATGACAGACCATGTGCATTATTTAAAAGGAAATAAACATGTCAGCCTCCATCTCTCTCTCACCTTGAGTTCCCTTTAAAGAGAACCCGAGGTGGGGATGAACGTTTAAAAAAAAAAAAAGCTACCTGATCCGGGGGCTGGGCGGATTAGGTAGCTGCCATCCATGCCGCTCCTGTGCCCTGCAGTCATTTTGTTTCATTTTCGTGACCTCTGGGGTCACGACACGAAGAGCTGCTCTCACAGAGTAGCATGCAGGGGGTGGGTGCGGCCGGTGAGAGAGAGAGCTCCCCAATGGCAGCTTTGGAAAGCCTGAAGAAATGCCCCTAAAGCTGGCCATACACTAGGCCGATTCCCCGCCGATCGACAGCAGATTCGATCACTGGGATCAAATCTGCTGTCACATCGTTCACGCTACACGCTAAATTTCGATATTTTAAATAGATCGATCCAGTCCATCGCTCCGTGAGGGAAATTACCGTCGATCACCCGTGGGTAGGGAGCGCGTCGCTAGTGGCGTTCGAGTGCCCGACAACCGACGCAATACAGCTGCAATACATTTCCTGCTCCGCCGGCGCGACTCCCTAGGTCTCCGCTCTGGTCTCCGGCATGCTTCATTTCTTCCTGTCCCGGCAGGAAGTTTAAACAGTAGAGGGCACTCTACTGTTTAAACTTCCCCCAGACAGGAAGAAGTGAAGCATGCCGGACCCGGAGCCCAGACCAGAAAGGAGAAGACAGTGGAGACCTGGGGAGTCGCCACCACCACCGATTGTGAACGGTTTCATGCTGAAATCGATTCACAATCTGTTGGCAGTAAAGGCAGCCATACGATCCCTCTCTGATCAGATTCGATCAGAGAGGGATCTATTTTGGTGGTCGAATCTGATGGCAAATCGACCAGTGTATGGCTACCTTAAGTCTCTCCTCCCTTACCATCTAGAATAGAGACCATATTTGTAGCCAATTTCAGGGGTAATGGGGTGGGGGGCAGAGAGTGGTGTGAGGGGGGGGGGGGCAATGACTCAGAGGTATGTCCTGCGGCAGGGAACAAACACTGACAACAATGACAGCACTGACAGCTTAGTCAATGCACATATAAGAGCAGACTAATAAAAAAAATTATAATAGGTAAAATATGAATGTTTAAGTTTAGTATTGCATTTCTGAATCTAATACAAACCTTTGTTTTTTGTCAATTTCTTTGTAGGAGTATCACTGCTGGAGTTTAAAACAATATTATCAGGATCCCCACCTTCCTCTTCAATTGCCTAAAAGAAAAACAAACGTTCAAAATTATAAGTAAGTAAAAAAAGCAACTAAATTAAAAACTGAGGAGAAATCACAAAGTGTAAACAACTGCAGCCCAGGGACATCATTTCTTAATAATGACAGTGGAGATGCACATTATATTCGGAGAGATCTGTTGGTCGCCATAAACTACAGGCCGATTTCCGATCGATTTTAGTATTAGATCTCTTGGGAATCTGCCTCGTGACGACGCATCCGTGGCTGCCCCCAGTGGTAATGTTTCCCTTGTGCATGAATTTACCTGTCTGCTGTCACGTGACGTGGTCTCCATGCATTTTCCGCTTCCTCCATTTGCGTCTCACATGCTGCCGATGTACAGCACGTGGTGCGTGTGTGACGTCACGCGCATGCCACATGTAGAGTGAAGTGCAAATTGAGAGAGCGGAAGATGCTCGAACACCCGGCAGACAATAGCAGACAGGTAAAATATAAATGCACGCACAAGGCGGCACAGCATGGGGGTTCCGTCAGGTTCGGCCCAATATCACACACCGTTACAGATGCACACCCTATCAAGCATGTCGGCACGAGATTTACCGGCTTGTCCAATTGATATGTGACCAATTTTGGCCTACAATTGGTCACATCTTCAATTGGGCATGCTCTTGGTGGCACCAATTTTCAGTTGATCGACCACCAAGTTGAGTAATGTATGGGCATCTTTACTCTTAACACTTAAAAGTCCATACCAACGACAAGATTTCATCTGTTAAAATTGTTTTAACCACAGTGTTCTCCTCAGGATTTTTTTCCAGCCGGGTGGCATGAAAAAGTAGCCGGGTGGGGTGAGGAGAGAATATTAGGCCAGCGCTTTTCTGCACAAAGGAAGTGAGCCGATGACAGCCGGGTGCTCATCAAAACTAGCCGGGTGCAGCACCCGGCTAAAAGAGCCTGGGGAGAACACTGTACATCGTGAAACAATCTTTTAAAGGAACCACAGTAAATTATGCTTACAGGTGGCCGATGCAGTGGGTACAAAAGAAATCATCTAACGCCAACTCAGTTTATCCACCACTGAATCCAGGTACCCAAAATTGTTCCCACTCCACAGCCCTGGTAGATATAACTGCAAGCTAGGGCTGCGCGATACATCGATTTTTAATCGAAATCACGATGTGCATCATGACGATTTCAGTACCGTCAGAGTGGCTATTTTTTTCATTGCGGCTGTTTTTCCGCGTTCCAATGCTGTCCCCAGCATTGCACGCGTACATCACCGGCTTGTTACTAAGGTGTGCTTCCTCCTTCCGGCCAGAAGGAGGAGTGAGGCACTGAATCGAGCAATGCATGGCCAGCTCTTTTCCTTTAGCTGCCTTGGCTATTGGCTGCGGTGAAGCACGCATTGTTTTCTCCGATCCACCGCACAGTCACCCAGGCTCTCTTGCACAGCGGGGACCAGAGAACACGTGGCAGAGAGATAAGACCACACACAGGCTGTATACAGCACACAGCGCAGCGTCCTGCTAAGGGCTCTTTTCCACTAAGAAATGCAATCGCGATCGCAATCGCGTTTCAATTTCCACCATGCGATTGAGCTACTATACTCAGTATAGTAAAGCTCAATCGCATCCAAAACGTGGCAGGATGACGATCGCGTTTTGACTAAAATCGCATCGCAATCGGATCGCACTAATGGAAATGGCTGCTGCAGTTTCCATTAGTTGAATGTACCTTGCGATTTGCGATCAGAATCAAATCGCACGGTAGTGGAAAAAGGCCCTAAAGCCACTCTAGTTGTCCGTTACACAGACAGCTCTTACCTGTAACGAGCTTTGCTGGCATTTTGAGGTCAAAAGGGCAGGATCCTTAAGGTCCGTACACACGCCGGGCGGATCGCTCAGAAACAGCCGTATCAGTCTGCAGACAGACTGTACACACGCCGGACTATCGCTGGAACGCCCACCCAGCGGGAGGTGACGACAGACCCGTCGTTGCCTCCAGTCCGGCGTGTGTACAGACCTTTAGCCTCGCATTGCATCAGATAGCAATATGGGCAGTGACACCAGTAATGACAGCAAAGATCAGATTACAGCTAGAGCTGTCTGTGTAAACGGACAGCTAGACTGGATTTAACAGGACTGTGCTGTATACAGTGAGTCTGTGTGTATGCTCTATCTGCCTGGTCCTGCTGTGCTCTCTGTCACAAGCTCTGCTTCATGCCCATGCAACTAACTAGCCTGTCTGCCTAGTGCTTCAGGCTTAAGGCCTCGTTCAGACTATATACGTTGCCGTGCGCATTTTGGCAGCGCGTATAGTGTGCGACACGCAAGAACGGTAGAAGGGCATAGACAGCCCTTCTACCGTTCCCATCATATGCGCTGCGTGGCAGCGCGATTGCGCTATCGCGTACTGCACGCATTTTTGGTGATCGCAGCGCAGATCCCACTCATTGCAATGAATGGGATCTGCCGCGCAGCGCATAGTAGCGCAGATGGCGTGCGATCGGACGCGTTGCGTTCCGATCGCACATCCATCTGCGCTAAATGATGTGAACGAGGCCTAACAGGGGCAGTTGCAGAGTAGTCATTGTAGCTGCAGGTGTTAAGTGTAGTGTAGCTGGGAATGGGGGCAGAAGGTGTTAAGGTAGTGCCTTGTAGCATCTAGCCTGTCTGCTTAGTGCTTCAGGCTTAACAGTGGCAGTCGCAGAGTAGTCATTGTAGCTGCAGGGGTTAAAGGGAACCAGAGAGGAATGATTTTTTAAAATAGAAAAAAAGAGTTTATACATACCTGGGGCTTCTTCCAGCTCCATAAGCCTGGATCGCTCCCACGCCGCCATCTTCCGCTTCCTAGATCCACCGGTACCGGGCCCGTCACTTCCGGCGGACTTGGCCAATTGTCCGCATCACAGAGGCTCCCTCCATACCCGTACGCATGCGGCTGCGCAGTAGGCAGCCGCACGTGTACCTGTATGGAGGGAGCCCACTGTGATGCGGAGAATTGGACGCGTCCGCCGGCCGACTGGCGGTAATGACGAGACCCGGTATCGGCGGTTCCAGGCAGCGGAGGACGGCGGCGTGGGAGCGATCCGTGCGTATGGGGCTGAAGGTAGCCCCAGGTATGTATATTTGATCCTCTCTGGTTCCCTTTAAGTGTAGTGTAGCTGGGAATAGGGGAAGAAGGTGTTAAGGTAGTGCATTGTAGCATAGCTGGTGGGCATCAGGAGTTAGCTTAGTGTGTTATTGATGGGAATCAGAGGTTAACATTGTGCAGTGGAGTTTAATTGGTGGGGCATCAAGATTCAAGTTAGCATAGTGTAGTGTATTGGTGGATCATCGGGTGTTAAGAGTGTAGTGGGGGCAATGTGAATTTAGTGCTAAAGCTTGAAGAAAATCGTTAAAAAAACGAAATCGCAATTTCAATTTTTTCCTAAAACCGTGCAGCCCTACTGCAAGCAGTTCTGAACTTGATAATTTTACAGTGAATGCACACATCCAATTTTGATTGGCCAATCACCACCTACTTGTAGTAAGATAGCTTACCAACACACACTGTTCATAGTGTTCAAAATCTGTTGGCCCTCTTGCAACATAGTAAAATTGGTGTGTATGCACCCTTAAGCTACATACACATGCTGGATTCAACTCAGCCGGGGAGGCTGAAAAACTGTCTTGAAATATAATCTACACATGTTCAGCGGCTGTCCAATTCAGGTATTCAGGCTTGATATACTTCACCAAGAATAACAAATTTAGAGAATTAAAAAATGATAAATCTTATTTAAACACCAAATCTGTGTTTTAGCAAATTAAAAGCAATTGTAAATGCTTGGAAATTGTTTAGAAGCAATTATGTACTAAAATTAAATATATATTTGTCAAGGGGTACTTGTGATGTTTGCTATGCTAGGGCAGTGTTCTCCCTAGAAATTTTTCTAGCCGGGTGGCATGAAAAAGTAGCCGGGTGGGGCAAGATTAGAGAATGCAGGGCCGGCGCTTCTCTGCACGATTCTGCTTATAGCAGAGGAGGAGAGGAGCCGATGACAGCCGGGTACTCACCAAAACTAGCCAAGTGGAGCAACCAGCTAAAAGGGAAGAACACTGTAGGGGGTACTTGGCAGTGTTCTCCCCAGGCTCTTTTAGCCGGGTGTTTCACCCAGCTAGTTTTGGTGACCACCCGGCTGTCATCGGCTCACCTTCTCCTCTGCTGTATGCAGAAAAGCACCAGCCCTGCATTCTGTTCTCACGCCCCACCCGGCTGAAAAAAATGTCTGAGGAGAACACTGCTTGGTGAGTACAAGGTTTTAAAAGGGGTACATACTAATAAAATGTTGAGAAACCCTGGCCTAAACAACCAGCATGGGGGATTTTAATCGACCCTTGATGCCTGAGCAGCCCCCAATTGCATTGCTTTCCCCACTCCCGTAAAGCCGCTCCCTCATGCGCTGCTAGTCATCCCTCTGCACCCCTTCCACGGTAACAGACATCGCTAGCCTGTACAGCATTGCAGCCCAAACTGTTGCCTAAGCAGTCGATACAGAGTCTCTGCTGGGGGACTGTCCTCGCATAAACACATCCAAACACCACCTTCGCCCTCCCAAAATAGTCCTTACAGTAAAGTTGCATATGAGCATTGCTACAATTACTGTGCCAAAGCCCCCTTTCACTTTGTGTCCCCATGCATCTCTGTGCATCCTCAGGATGTTGGGACAATTTTGCTCCATCCTCCGTAACAACACAGGGAGCAAGTTAGGGTAGAATGCTAGTCCACAACATCAATTCATAATCGACCACATCAGTAAATGAAAGAGGTGAAGGCAAGTGTAAGAAAAAAAAAAAAAAAAACACCTTCAAATAGTCCCCCGGTCTGGGCCCCCATATCACAGATCTATGTGTGCATTTGCCCACACACAAAAAAAAAAAAAGGGGGGGGGGGGAAGCGATATTTGGCTTACACTGTATATTTTGGCTTGTACACTGTACACAGATCGTATTTGTTTCTCAACGTTTTTATTAGAATATTCCTCACTTAGCTGTGCCAGCATGCATGTGCCGTAATGCATGTGAGTACAGAGATCTATTCACATCTAAAGGTGGCCCCACACACCATACAATTTTTTAAATATCTGTTCAATTTAAGAATAGCAATCAATTTTTCTGACTGATTGTAACACTTCAAAAATATGACCAATGCACCACACGTTCAATTTTTCCCCAATTATGATAAAAATGATTGGAAACTAAGAAAATTGCTAGGGTGTGTACATTAATTCACAAACTACACACCATACAATCTTTAGAAAAATTGAAGAAAAATTTCCAGCATTCCGGATAAATTTTTTGGGGAGATCCGATCATATTTATCGAATGGTTGTAAAATTGGATCATTTTATTGTATCGTGTGTGGCCACCTTGAGGACTACATCTCAGCATGCATTGCTAGAGTGCATGTTCATAAGGAACTGCAAAATTTGGCGCAGTGCGGACTCTCCTGCAGAACACACCAGCAGCCATATGTCCCGGGGCAAGAACAGCACCTTCCCCCCTCCTCCCTCAGGTAAAACCGATCACCATCCTACCCCTTTTTTTAACTGAACTTTGATCAAAAAACAGCATTTTGTTTTCTTCTCAATTGAGCATAGGGAACTATTATCTACAGATCAAGGGGTGTGCCATGGGGGCGGGGTTCGCTCCCTCATTCGCTAACCTCTTTATGGGAAGATGGGAACAACAGGTACTGGGGGAGGCACAGGATGGCCGAATCATAGTCTGGAGACGCTTTATAGATGATCTATTTGTACTCTGGAGAGGCAGAGAGGAAGAACTTCCCTTGTATTTTGAAGAACTCAACAAAAATGAAGTTAATATTGAACTCACTATGGAAGCAAGCAAAAAAAGCATACATTTTTTGGACTTAAACATTGAGAAAAGGGAAGACAGGCTAGTCACCACTACATACTTCAAGCCAACGGATCGTAACGGATATCTGTCGGTAAGAAGCTGCCATCACCCTAGATGGTTAAGAGCGGTCCCAAGAGGACAAATTATGCGAATACGCAGAAATTGTAGCGAGATGGAGGATTACATCACCCAATCACACACCTTATTGGAACGCTTTGTGGAAAAGGGATATAAGGAGGAAGACATACAAAAAGAAATTATGGAAATAGGAAGAATGGAAAGGAGAGAGTTGTTGGGAGACAGGGTTAGGGAGGGGGAGCATTTCAGTGATCGATTACCTTTTATTAGCGACTATTCAGTACAACATGGGCAGATAGAAAGTATTTTTAGGAAATTTTGGCCAATATTAAAAGAGGATGTAACATTAAAAACAATCTTACCAGAGCAACCTAACTTTGTATATAGGAGAGCAAGAAATCTCAGGAACATTTTAGCACCAAGTTGTGTGAACCCACCAAGAGAAGTCATCCCTTTTCGACAACAAAGAGGCTTTTATCCATGCAGAGGATGTGTGGGATGTAGGGAGGCAATATCGGTAAGATGTAATGAGGTGACATCAACATCTAAAGGAGGTACCTTCAAGATAAGGCAGAATATCACCTGCAACAGCAAAGGGGTTGTGTACATGCTTTGGTGTCAGTGTAACCTCCAGTATATTGGAAGGACGACCAGAACACTAAAGAGAAGAGTAGGAGAGCACATAGGTAACATCAGAAGAGGTTTTAAAGAACACAGCGTATCTGAACATTTCAGGATCTGCCACCAATCAGACCCTGCGACACTACGATTCTGCGGAGTAGAGAAAATGAGATATTCATGGAGGGGCACCAATAAAGTAAGAGACATATCTAAAAAGGAAACAGAATGGATCTATGCTATGGGTACTTTACAACCAGGGGGACATAATATTGATATCGACCTGAACTGCTTCATAGCTAACAGTTAAATGGAACAAAATTAATCAGGATAGATTCCTCCATATCTTGTGCGTCTAAGAATGACTACAGTTGGTGTACAAATTTTGACCATAAGAGGGTAGTGTCTGACATAGGAGGAAGATAGGACCCTAGTAGTATTGGTCTGCAGTGACCGAGTTTATGAGAATTTTTATTATTTTTTATAATTTACATTTATTTATATATGCAATAATATGTATTTTCAAATGCATGCTTTTTATGTAATTTGTATTTGCCATATATTTGTGATGGAAAACAAGCTTTCCCCTGTGTTACAATGGAGGGGGGAAATGACAGCCAGCTTGCTGTCCACAATGAGGCGCACAGTCACGGGCACTTCCGGGTGAGGCAGAACAACTAGCCAATGAGATGCGCGCGACGGGGGGGGAATGACGGCGCGCACTGCGGCCACCATACGCGGAAGGCGTACCCTTTACAAGCCTATATACACTGACAGCCGAGTAGCTAACCACGCCCCTGATGAGTCACACGGAGTGACGAAACGCGTAGGGTGGAGCTACCTCGGACTGTCGGAAGCACGGAGTGCACAGCGTGGGGAACGTACTGGCCAAACGATTCACCATTCCACTACTCTGTGCGGACAACCAGCGGGAAGCGGAGCGAACCAACGGGCCTGACCGGGAGGCACGGGGGAGAGCCCGTAACCAAAACTCTGAGCGCTGTTATTGCTCCAACACATTGTGAGTGCAACTTTTTTAGCATTAAAGAGTATCTTATTTTATAAACGGAGCTGTACTATGTGAGGTTTTTTTACCCCATGAGACACATCTAGATCAACAACGACTGACAGCAACAGGAGGAAGAGGATCTGTGGAGGATCTGATTGAGGGGGATCATACATGAGCGAGTTTTGACCAGTCTTGCAGTGGTCACACGGACAGGGTGAGTGCAATTATACACAAGAGGCTGATGTGTTTGCTATATATGGTGGAGCGCTAACTACGATAACAAGAGATCAATTGAGCATAGGCAGAAGCAGTGCACAATCAAATGTCATGTTTTGCACACACAGGAAAACTTGTATACATTACTCATCAAGCAGTTTATTAGTGCAGAGTGTACTATATAAATGCCTTTTACACCAGGGCTGTGAAATTGCTACAAAGATTATCCGACTCCTCAGTCTATAAAACCAATTCCAACTCCAGGTACCCAAAAATTGCTCAAACTCCTCAGCTGTTTTACACGCATTGCTGGTCTTCAACTTGCCCAGTTAGTCCATTTAAAGGTGACCATATACTATGTGATATTCCCCAGTAGGTTCGATCACTGATCAAATCAGCCAAGGATTGATGCCCCAAATTGTCACCCAATTATAATTGTGATCGCATTTTGGGGAAAATTGACTGACATTACTGATCAAAAACATTTTTGTTGGTCAAAAGAGGGCAGACAGGTGTGGCGGTGTGTATGTGGGCACCCTACAGCTGCTTAAGCCTCCTACCTGGTCCACTAGCAGAGCATTAGCACTGCTGGCACACTCCCTCCTGTGTGCTGCCATCACCTCTCAGTGTCCATACTCCATACATGCTGCTGGGTCATGCGGTATAGGCACCAGGAGATGACAGAAGGGAGCATTCCAGCCGTTTAGGACAGTGCTGGGGCACCAGGCAGAGTACTGAAAAACAGGAAGGGGGGGGGGGGGCGGAACCTGGGGGAGTGGCGCAACTACTGATTTTTAATAGATTTCAAGGTGAAATTTAAGTGTGTGGCAATGACAGATCACCCTCTCTGATAAAATGTCAGAGAGGGATATATCATTTTGGGAGTCAGGAGAAAGCATTTGACACTGTCAACCACACTACTCCTACAGATCCTTTCATCTATAGGAATAAAGGACCTCGCTCTCTCCTGGATATCTTCCTACCTCTCAGGAAGGTCTTTCACTGTTTCTTATTCAGATCAGGCCTCCTTTTCACATCCTCTGTCTATAGGGGTACCTCAAGGCTCTGTCCTCGGTCCCCTCCTCTTTTCCATCTACATGCACGGTCTTGGTAGCTTAATCAACTCATTTGGTTTTCAATACCACCTATATGCAGATGATACACAACTGTACTTCTCGGCCCCAGACCTTAACTCCCTCCTCACACGGGTTCCAGACAGCCTGTCCGCTTTATCCTCTTTCATGTCCTCTCGCTTTTTAAAACTTAATATGAATAAAACTGAACTAATAGTCTTTCAACCATCCCTGTCCACCTCTTTGCCTGATATTACAATAAATGTTAACACATCTATAACTTCAGTTCCCAAAGCACGGTGCTTAGGAATAATATTTGATTCTTCTCATTTATTCCGCACATTAACTCCCTAACTCTGCGGCTGCCAGAATTATCCACTCCTCCCATCGCTCCACCAGGGCGGCTCCCCTCCGTGAATCCCTCCACTGGCTTCCTATCCAGTCCAGAATCAGATTCAAGATATTGTGTCTGACCTACAAATCCATCCACAAAACCTGTCCAACCTACATTTCTGATCTTATTCAGAGATACACACCAAGCCGCTCACTCCGCTCCTCCAATGAACTTCGCCTGACCGTCCCCCGCATCACCCAGTCCCATGCACGCCTCCAAGACTTCTCAAGAGCCGCTCCGACACTATGGAACTCCCTACCTCCACCCATTAGGGCAGCCCCCTCCTTCAACACCTTCAAGAAGGCCCTCAAAACTCACCTTTTCACTCTTGCCTACCACCCCTCACAATTGCTCTAAACCCACAGCCGAACTCTGGTCCCCTACCTCTCGTGTCCCTACCTCTCCCTCTAGATTGTAAGCCTTTGGGCAGGGTCCTCACTCCTTTTGTGTCCTACCTGATCATGCACCTCTATTACTGTGCACCCATGCTATGCATTTGAGTGAACCTAACTTGCCTAATCTCCATGCTCCCATCCAGTGACTAAGCATTACCTTGTACTCATACTGTGCTGTGTGATCTGGTTTTCTTGTATTCCTGTATTGTCATATTGCTGTTTGTCACCCCTAAATATTGTCTGTAACCTAAATTAATGTCCAGCGCTGCGTAATATGTTGGCGCTTTATAAATACAACAAATAAATAACCAGCTCCTGTCATCTCCAACTCAAAAACATAGCACGTATCCGACCTTTTCTCTCTCATGACACAACCAAAATGTTAGTACATGCTCTTATATCTCGATTGGACTATTACAATATATTGCTTGGTGGACTTCCAACTAACCGACTAGCACCGCTCAATTCTGTACTGAACTCTGCTGCTCAACTCATTCATCTCTCCTCTCGCTCTTCCTCTGCTGATCCTCTGTCAAGCTCTTCACTGGCTAGCAATTAACCAGAGGATTCAGTTCAAACTCTTAACCCTAACCTACAAAGCTCTCCACAATCTCTCTCCCCTGTACATCTCCTCACTAGTCTCCAGATACCAACCAACCGCAATCTCAGATCTGCACACAAACTTCTTTTATCCTCTATTACAATTACCTCCTCACATTCACGTGTACAAGACTTCTCACGTGCCTCACCCCTCCTCTGGAATGCCCTTCCGCAGCACATCCGCCACTCTCCCACCTTTGAAATCTTTAAATGCTCTCTCAAAACCCACCTTTTCCAAAAAGCATATTCTCTAGCGTAGGCCATGCACCCACTAAGTAACCTAATTGCGCACTGACTGTATATATACTGTATACTTCCCCCACCTCTTGTTTCCACCCCATTCCTTTAGATTATAAGCTCGCAAGGGCAGGGCTCTCACCCTTTTGTGTCATTGAATGTTATTACTTTAATTGCTTGCACTCTGTTCGACACTTAGGGCTAGTTCACACTTGCTTTAAAAACGTATCCTTAGCTACGTTTTTTGTCCCGGACAAAAAAAAACTGAGCCACGGATACCAATGTTAAAAATAGGAACAGTACACACTCAAGTTAAAAACGTATCCGGGTGCGATCCGCGGAATACATTTTTAAACCCGGAACGCAGAGTCCGGACTTGCAGCATTTTTCACGGACCCGTATACACGTACGGATAGTGAAAAAAATCAATGGAGAAACGGGCCTCCCTCTTCGCTGACATTTTGGGACACTGGAAACGGATCAGTTTCCAGTGTCCCTTGGTGAAGGATGGGGCCGCCATGCTGGAGAAGGTAGGAGCCAGGACAGGGGGCTGCGGGGAAAGCGGCGGCCAGGGGGGGGGGGTGACACCCCCTGTCCCCGCTCCCCCTCGCACATAATGTAATAAATTGTACCTGAAGTTCGGCGAGCCGGGCACTTCTGCCCACACCGCTCGCGTCACTTCCTGCGATGCCGCCCACTGAAATACTTCAGGTACAATTTATTACATTATGTGCGAGCTGGAGGGGGAGCGGGGACGGGGGGTACCCAGGTGAGCGGGGGGGGGGGGGTGACCCCTCCCCCCTGGCCGCCGCTTTCCCCGCAGCCCCCCGTCCTGGCTGCTACCTCCTCTAGCAAAAAAAAAAAAAACGCAAACTGATTCAGAACGTGTGCTGCAAAAAAGGCAGCACGGATCCGTTTGCGTTCCGGTTTTTGAAAATCGGAGCCCGGACCGCAGATGCGTCCCGCACCCGGAGCTAGTGTGGCCCTAGCCTTACACATTTTAGTCACCATGTTAAATTTGCTATTGTAATCAGCAGTTCTGTATTTTGTATCAGTGTTCATATTTGATGTATATCATTGTCTGTATCATTATGTATCCCTTGTTTGTTTTCTTACATTGTACAGCACCACGGAATATGTTGGTGCGTTATAAAATAAGATTATAGAGGAGCTGTAGTGAAAATATAACATTGCGTTTTTTTAACAATACTCAATTATAAAATGTAGTCAGTATTTGCCCATTGTAACTTATTTTCTCTCCCCGTTTCCTGTTCTGAAATTTCACGGTTGGTGACATCTTTAGTTCTGCCAAGTGATCTGTACGGAATGTTTTTTTACTGAAAGGTCGGTCTAGGTGCAGAGGGAGATGTTGCTTGCTACGCATTTGGGAAAAGTTATTTCCCACAATGCAATAAGGTTCACAATCAGGAAACTGTTAGGACCATGCTCATGACATCACACTGTGATTGGGAGGGGGAAGACAGAGTTTTCACAATATCCACCCCCCCCCCCCCCCCCCCCATATCTATTCGAGAAAAGGTATCAGCTACAGACTAAAATAAAGTTCAAGCCTTGGTTCCTCTTTCAGCTTGTCTGTAAAAATATACAGTGTCACAGATGTGGGTGATACAAATTAAAAACAATTCTGCATATTAAAAAACCATAACAATTCCTCTTTACAGAACCACTGTTTTTCTCATATTTTGAATATAGGGTCGTTTCTCAGTTAAAAAAAAATTAAAAAAATCCATGAGGTAAAATAGTAATTGTGGCAAAAGTAGACTGGGCGAGTGCACGTTTGGTCAAACATCCATCTGCCTCCCATCACTAATGGCTTCCACTTTGGAAGAGGCTTGCCATTGCCAAGCAGGCGTCTGCAGGCGGGAGAGTGTGCAGGCTTTATGCAGCGTCGTTGCTCTTGTAATGAGAACGTTACTCTTCCATCTCCAGTCAGCACACGGCATAATGGGAGGCAGGGCCTCGGCGAGAGCGGTCACTGCAGCGCGCACATCACTTCCACCACAGCGCGAAGCTCGGGGCGCTGGGCGGTAACGAGACGTCTCTAGGCCAGACCCTACCTGTCTCAGCCGGGCCACCAGCACGTTCTTCACGCCCACCACGTCCAGGTTCCTCCGCTTCAGCTCGGACTTCAGATCAATAACACGTAGCTGCTCGATGGAGCCGCTGGACGAAGCCATTTTAGTCGGATCGATCCGTGCAACCAAAATGTCGCCGAGTCACGTGACACGAAGCTTAAGAACGACAAGCCCCGGATGTAATCACGCGTTATGTCACCGCCTCTTCCACGGATTGCTTGAATGTGGCACAAGCCTGTGAGTCAGTCACCCTCAGTGCTGCTGTATGCACTGCACAGCAATGCGCGGCCGTGTGGAGTTGCAACAGCCTGAACTGTAGGATGCAGTCCTCTGCACAGCTATGAAACTACGTCTGCTAACGTGTCCCTGGCCTGACTATTTGTAAAGTAAAACAGATACAGACCAACCAACAGAGGGAGCTCTCTGATCAGATATCTGTTGGCTGCGCCTGCGCGGACCGATTTACGATTGATTTGAGCATGGAATCTCTCGGGAATTGGCACCATAAGGCCTACACTGCTGTCCCTCCAAATATTAAGGTGACACCGAAGCGAAAAACATGATATAATGAATTGGTTGTGTAGTACTGATAATTACTTGAACATTAGTAGCAAAGAAAATATATACTATTTTATTTTCATTTATATAGTGTTTTTTAGAACATTGGAATCATTCTCTAATATTTGCGGCTTACACACTACTCAGCATTCTGAGGGCTCTTTAACACAAAAGCCCTTTTCTGCGGTGTAATGTAAAGGCAGTTTTTTGCGTTAACCAAGGTAAAATGAAAGTCCATAGACTTTCATTTTACCTTTCACACCAGACGCTGCGTTGCGGTTAGACGCACCCGGGAGCGTTGATCTGCCGGGAGCCGTCATTTTCCGTCGGGTTCAATTAATAGCTGCCGCCGTTGATTGTGTCGCACCGCAGAATATTCCCGACGACACGCTGCAGGGCATATAACGCGTGCAGGAAACAGCTTCTGCACACGTTCATAGATGTGAAAGAGGCCTAAATGATTTTATAGAACAGGCCAATTAACTTTTGAACTGGCCTCTGGAGAGAAAAATGAAATACAGTGACTGACAGTTGAGATAACAAGCTTCAGAAGAAAAAGCTCTCTGGACTTTGAAAGTCCTGGAGCTCAATGGCTCATTTGCATAGATAACACCTGGAGTTTCTTAACTTTTCCTGTACTGGTGTTACGTACCAGATTAGCCGGAGACCGGTGCGCTGAGGACAGCAACCCTTGCAACTTGCTCTCTGAATGCCCTGAGGTTGAAACAGGGATATCCAGTTAGCCAGGGGCAGGAGCGCTTGCGTAACCAGAGATGTAAAACAGGCAGCGCAGAGCTCCCGCCGGTTGAGTCAGGTACTGCAATGACTCAACAAATCCACAGCAGGAATCACAGATGCAGGTACAAGGATAGTCTTCAGGCAGACAGAGGTCGGCAACAGATCGAGTCCTCGGACAGGCAAGGGTTCGGCAACGGAGCGGGTTCTCAGGCAGGCACGGTTCGGCAACAAATCAGGCACTCGGACATAGCAGAAGTCGGTAACAAGTCGGGTAGTCAGACGAGCCAGGGTCAGCATTCAGGAAGCAACGGGCAGAACTAGTCAATTCACGGGAGTAACACACGCACACTGCTGCAATACTACAGCAACCAGAGAGTGTCACTCACCAGGCTTAAATAGGCCGTTTGGGCGCGAACGGCGGGACGCGCGCGCATGCGCAAAGCCGCACGCGCCACGCAATCACACACGTCACAGAAAGATGTACAAACAGACGCCCCTCACGCGCGCAGCACTCACCCCGCCTTACGGCGTTAACGTTCACGCGGCGCGCGAGCGCACAACGCCAGACCCCCAACAGTGGAAACCCGACGCAATGCTCCCGGACGCCTGCCGACATTCGTGTGTGCCAGCCACCTCGCCTGGACAGGTAACTGACCGTGACAACTGGAAACATTAAGCTGCATACACACGCACTGCTACAGAGAACAACGGGTCCATCAGACCCTCCCACTGGACGGTCGTTCTCCCGACAGTAGTGCGTGTGTACAGTCTGTCTGCAGACTAACAAGGCTGTTTCTGAACGATCTTCCAATCTCTGTAGTAGAAATCAGTAGTAACCCTTTGCACGCTCGCATGCAAATGTTCAAACAAATGCATTCACAGATTCACTCATCCAGGCACCACTGTTATCCCTACAGCTAAATTAAAAGCCGTGGTCTTAGTTCACGAAGGAATGCATTCTTTTACTTAGTCACCTACACTGCACAGAAGTACCCAGGTAAACGTAGGTGTCCTAACTTTACCCCTGTAACATGCATAGTGCAGACATGCAAACATTCATTGCATCAAACATATCTAGGGATTAGGAGCACACATCCTGACGTCCTTCCTCTCATGGGACAGATAGCGCATCATACCAATCGCACAAGGGAGCTAATGTTATGTATCCATGCACACCATGGACATACACCAGCATAAGCTGTGTGCATGCTGACAAAAAACACAAACGGGAAGGAGGGAGTGCACTAGATTAAGGCCTCTTTTACAGTGGGACGTTAGTCGCAAGTTATAAAAAATTATAACGCAGACTAACACACAGCAATACAAAGTCTGTGCGACATTCACAGTGCACACGTTGCGTTGTGTGTAACGTGTAGCAATATTTAGTAAGTGCGGCATGCTGTCCGTTTAGCAATACATTTACTGTGTTGTATGTTGCACATGCTAAGTAATTGTTTTGTTTTTTTTAAAATGTAACGCATGTGCAGTTTTCGTTCCATCAGTATGCGATGAAAACGGCACACCAAGAGACAACGTAGTGAATAAAATTACGTCCAATCTCAACCTACATGCGCTGCATTAGGGGCACGTTGTGCGACTTTAACGTAGCATCAAATGCAACGGTAAGACCTGGAACCCACTGGAGCGATTTTGTGAGCGTTTAGTAAGCGATTCAAACCGCTAGCGATTTCCCTAAACGCTCAGCCTCCCTGGCGGTATGGACGAGCTGAGCTTGTCCATGCCGACAGGGAGATTTCCTGTTTCTCTGCCCCGCCAGCTGCATTTTTTTCTCATCAGAGGGATTCCCCAGGATGGCTGGATGCCTGACTGCACGCTGTGGCTAGCGATCTGTGCTACCCACAGCGTGCAGAACAAGCATCCAGCCACCCTAGGGAATCCCTGGGCAGCCAGCAGGGCAGAGAATATGCGGGAGCTCCCCCTTGTATGAGGAGAATGTGCGGGCGACGGGATTCCCCCTTCAATGGTGGTTGTGCGTGCAGGGATCCCCCTCCTTCTGGGCGGGGGGTTCCCCCTTCAATGGTGGCTGTGCGTGCGGGGATACTCCTCTGTGGGAGTGGGGGATCCCCCTTCAATGGAGGCTATGTGGGCAGGGGGATTCCCCTCTGTGCGGGCAGGGGGATTCCCCTCTGTGCGGGCAGGGGGGGGGGGATCCCCCTTCTATGGCGGCTGTGTGGGTGGCCTATCCCCTTCCTCCCTCCCAATCTCCCCCCCCCATCTCAGCCTGTTGAGTAAATCGATGTACTCACCCGAGGGCTTTCTCCAGCGACGGCTGCGGCGCACCCCCTCCTCCATTTCTGAAGCCTCGTTCTCCATACAGTTACATTACGAGACTTGGTGACGTCACAGGGATCCCCTGCCCGCACATTCTCCGCATACAAGGGGGAACCCCCGCACATTCTCTGCCCCGCTGGCTTCCCAGGGATTCCCTAGGGTGGCTGGATGCTTGTTCTGCCGCTGGGGGTAGCAGCACAGATCGCTACCCACAGCGTACTAGGAGGAAGGGGGGGGGAGGGGGGGGGGACATCTGGCAACCTATAAATCTGGCTAAACACCTGGCTCACTATATACCTGGCTGCACATCTGGCTACCTATACATCTGGGTCTTATACTCACCATTGGCGTGCTGATCCCTCGTCGCGTACCTCTGGTAGCTTCCCTAGTATCTTCTTCCATGACCCTTGGCGGATTTTGCTTCTCCCTCAGCGATCACATGTCCCCTATTGATCGCCGTTGATGACACCAAGGTCATCAGCGTTGATGACAACAGCGTCATCAACATCTTGCAGAAAACACTTTTTAAAATTAAATTCAATACAATAACCTGTATTGAATTCAATAAAAAAAAATGGATTGCAAAACAAAAAAAAAGTTGAAAATTATTGGAAATTAATTGAATCACTTTTTGTACGGAAATCCTAGGGAAATGAAACGCCAGGGTGGTTAAACCCTGGCTACAAGGGTCTATAACAAGAAAAAAACCGTAAATCCAGGCACATCGCCTCTAGTTAGGGCATTTAAATAAGTTATTAAGGAAAGGGAGGTACTAAAGGGGGTGTGGCCAAAAAAATAGCAAAAATCAGTAACCCTTTGCACGCTCGCATGCAAATGTTCAAACAAATGTGTTCACAGATTCTTTTATCACTGCTATCCCTACAGTAAAAGCCGGGGTCTTAGTTCACAAAGGAATGCATTCTTTTGCTTAGTCACCTACACTTTTTTTTTTTTGTTCTCTATAGTAGTGCGTGTGTACGCACCTTTTAGACTTAGGTCTCTGCTCCTAATGTTTTATTTCTTAGCTGTACTACACATACAAATTATATATCTTTTTTTATCACAATCTTTTTTTTTTTTTTAATATCAAAGTAAACAAATCCATATAAAACATATATGAAATATATAATTGCATTAATATGTGCAAAAAATACAAATTGTATCTTTTTTTTTCACTTCAGTGTCCTTTTAACCAGTGCTCTCTTGTATAGGGGGCAAATTGGGCAAATACCTAGGGCCCCAGAGCTGGCTGATGGGCCCCTGTGGAGTAAGTGTGCTCATCTGTACGTAATTGCTAGGTACTGCTGTGTGCACAATTAACACAGAAAAATGCATACAGTACTAAACAGTGAGGGCTCGTTTCCACTATACGCGGTGCGATAATCACGCTGCAACTAAACCGCCGCTAATGTAAGTCAATGCGTTTCCACTGATGCGAATTACCCGACAAAAAGCGGCACAACACGGAGGAAATAATGGATAGCATGCTGCCGATTTCCGCAGCACGCATCTGAGTCCCCATAGCCGCTAGCAGGAAGACGCATGACGCCGCATTCAGTTGTTCAGACAACTGGAAATGCCTACGGTAGGATGCAAGGCGATGTGGCGTTCGCATTGCAGCACAATACGCCAGTGGAAACATAACCTTCAGCCCCGTTCACATTGTTAACGCAGAATGGCCACTGTGCTAATGATCCCAATTCACTACAATGAATAGGTCAGCACTGCACTAAAATGCATGCAGCAGTGCGATACCGCACCGCACTACTGCACAGCGCATATGATCTGAGCGGCAGGAGTGCTGTTTATACACTTCTGCCGTTCTTGCATGTTGCATACCATATGTCCACGGCAGCACGTATGATGTGAATAGGCCTCACAGAGACACCCATACAGACACAGAAAGCAGTGAATAATAATTATGAGGCGGGATCACACACTCCCATCTCTCCATCTTGCATGTCATCTGCAGTAGCAAAGGGATTGTGTGAGAAAATTCCTCTAATGTACCAGTGAACAGTGCTGCTGACCCCTAGCTTGCTGCCTGCATTACATGATTTAGGTTTGCATGATGTAACTCAAGCAGCAAACTCTAGCAGCGCTGTTCACTGGCACATTAGAAAATAATCTTTCTTAGTCCTTGTTCCCATTATAAATCGTCAGCGCTATAGCAGGCGCTAGCGATTTATGGGGCGATTTGGAAAGCACTTTTAAAAGCGCTTTCAGCTTAGAAAAAGGCTTATAATGTTCTTTCACTTCCTGACGTCAGCCAGGAAGTAAACTCTTTAACCTGGAAAATAATAAATACAATGAAACGGGGGCACGTACGCTGGCAGCCACATGGGGCACGTGTATGGAGTGAGGAGTGCGCCCATGGCCAGCAGACGACAAGCAGCGGACAGGTAATGTATAAAACACTTATGGGGGCCTACGCGCGGCGCCCCTGTAATGCTAGGTACACACCATACAATTTCCTGTAATGCTCGGTACACACGTTGCGATTTCCTGCTCGATCCACGGGATCGATCAGGATCGATTTGATTATTTCCAACATGTTAAATATGCAAAATCGACGGCTGTATCGCTGGAACATGTCGTAAATAATCGAATCGATCCCGCGGATCAAGCGTGAAATCGCAACGTGTGTACCCAGCATTAGATTTACCTGCCACATAGAAAATTTCCAACATGTTGGAAATGATCTATCTAACCATCTGCCTAGCAATTAGGCATTGTTCTACTCAGCAGGAGATAACCAGTAGACAATGCAATCGGACCTGTCGGATATTATCAATCGAGCCATCAGCGGCTCGATTGATAAGGAAAAGAAAAAAAAAAAACAAAAACACAACAACTTACCGTGTATGCCCAGCATGGCAGAAAAATCGTATTGTGTGTACTAGGCATTGAAGTGCTAAATGTTATGTGGACTAGTCCCACAGGGAAAATTTTGCGGTGTAGTTAGCTGTAATGCTGGGCATACACGGTTAGATAGTTCTCATCAATCGAGCCGCTGATGGCTCGATTGATAAGATCCAACCTGTCCGGTCACCACGGCGGTTCGATACCGCGCTCGATAGTAAAAAAACGGAGCGGAGACCAGAGGAGTCGCGCCAGCCGGAGCAGGTAATATATGCAGGGAGGCGGCAGCTTCACAGATTGTGATCGGTTTCATGCTGAAATCGACTCACAATCTGTTTGCAGTAAAGGCAGCCATACGATACTTCTCTGATCAGATTCGATCAGAGAGGGATCTATCTGTTGGTCGATCTGATGGCAAATCGACCAGAGTTTGGCTACCTTTAGAGTCAGTGCACACCAAAAAGCGCTAGCGTAATCGCGAACGCTCAGCGCGTGCCTAGCAATTTTGTAAACATGACTAGCGATTTTTGGAGCGTTTTGTTGTAACGTTTTTATTTTTGTTATAGTAGAGCTGTAACTGAACAGCTTCTGTAACAAAAGAAAATGGAAGACGGTCCGCACAATGTCTCCAACAGATAAATTTTATTCAGGACATATCCAGATCCACATAAAAGCACTCGGCTAACATGTTTCACGACTATGATTAAGGACTTTGTCTGAAACATGTTAGTCGAGTGCTTTTATGTGGATCTGGATATGTCCTGAATAAAATTTATTTATCTGTTGGAGACATTGCGCGGACCGTCTTCCATTTTCTTGCTTTCTTTGGGCTTGGCTGCCCGTGATCCAGCACTGTCTCACACGGTGCAGTGGAGCGGTACCTCCGGATTGTTGTTTCCTGTTGTAACAAAAAAGCTTGGAAAATCGCTCTGACCTAGCACTTTTCAGAGCGATTTTCCACTTTCCTATACTTAATATCGAGGCTGAATCACCTCAGAAATGCTTCAGGACCCGTGTTTGCCTTGGGCAGAAAAAAAATCACATCGCTCTGGTGTGATCCATCCCATTCAAATACATTAGCCCAGGGCTTTTCAAGGTGCTGGCGTTTTCAAAAGCGCTCTTGGTGTGCACCAGCCCTCACTGTGTAAAACAGCAGGGAATAGGGCTTCAGCCAATCAGGCTGCATTAGTTAAGTCTGAGGGGAAAGTAAAGAAGAAAAAAAAAAAAGAAACCCAGCATGCCCTGCAACTTCCTTTGTGCGGGAAATGTACCAAATAAGAGCCAGGGAAACATGGGAATGATGTTTTATGGAGAAGAAAAATAAGAGTGATTTTTAACTTTTGGATTGCCTGGTTAGCATCCTTATTACTTACCAGATAAAAATAAAGAATTGGACTTTTGATTTTATGCCCGACAGTTACGCTTTAAAAAGGGATTATTGTCCACCTAAAAGAGGATGCTGCCTATCAAGACTACATCCTTCTGTCTGCCAGCCACGAGTGAGTTTAGACTGCAGTGTAACACAGCCGAATGGCAGCATTTGCAAGCCCACGTGTCAGGGCCCATTTCCACTATCGCGAATTCGCATGCGTTTTTCGCATAGCAATACAAGTGAATGGGACTGTTTCCACTTGTCAGGATTCCTTTGCGTTTTTGTGTGCAGAAAAAATTTGCATGGCAGAGCCATCAGAATTTGCATACCGCTATGCGAATCGCATACTCTGTATCTAATAGGAAATTTGCATGCGGTTCGGGTACGTGAATTTTCATGCAAATTTGCATAGAAACAAATGGAAAAAAAAAAAAAAAAATCACACCAGCACTGCCATGGTTAAATTCGCATACATCGTCATCCATGCGAATTCAGATGAAAATTCGCAGACCCGCATGCAAATTTTTCCCGCGACGATTCCCACCGCACAAGTGTAAATGCAGCCTAAGTGTCTGTCAAGTAGTAGGGTAAAGGTCGCCATACACATATAGATTTGCAGTAGATTCAACCATCAGATCGATTTCTGTCAGATGCCTGTCAAGTCAAATCTGACATCTATCTGATGTGTACCACACGCTAGGAACAGATTTCCAATAGATTTCACAATTAAATCTATTGGAAATCTATCTAAATGCATTATTGGTCAATTAGATTCAATGCAACTCTATGGGCCATGGATTTGCTAGTACTAGCAGCAGATCGACCTAGATCTTCCATCCTGTCAGATAGATCAAATCCATCTAAATCGGCCACAAATCGATCGATTGATTTGAAAGAATCGATTTCTGATTGATCGATTCCATAGAATTGATCGCTGAAATCGACCAGTGTATGGGCCCCTTTAATCGGCAACAAAAACGGGAAAAAAAGTGTCACATGTGATCACAGCAGTTGAAATGCCCAACACTCACCTTCCCTCCAATGCCCAGCTCCCCCCCCCCCCCCACCCCTGAGAGTGACCTAGCACCTAGCAATCCCCCTCCCCAATATCTGTTAGCATTGCTGAAAACACTGCACACCATTTGGCTGCCCTATTAAAAGAAAAAAGACAAGACCCATCTAGGATTATGGATACTGAAGTTCTACTCATTCTGCACAAAAGAGGAGAAAAGATTCATGCATCAAAATAATCAGCTAAAACACACCATGTGCAAATATGTGCTCCCACAAATAATACATACTTTTTCTAATGGCAAAAACCAGAAGGGTGGCCACTTCAGGATCTGGCAAGCCAAAACACAAAGTGGCCTGATGACATGACCTGACAAGCCCTGCTTGACCAAGCCCAGAGGCTGCTGCAGCATTGTGTTACGAGCAAGCACATAGCCTTAAGCCTCATCTACACTGTACAATTTTCCGTCACATCGGATTTATTAGACGGATCTATTAGATAATTTCCAACCGGTCCAATCTGATTGCATTAGATTTTGGGTACTCAAAGCAAAATCTATCGCAATATTGATCTGAAACAATTTGGACGTCTACCCATGATGCAATTTCTTATTAGATCCATCTAATAGATCAGTCTATCTGATGGAAAATTGTACCGTGTAGATGAGGCTTTAGGCCAGAAGAGGCACAGAACAGAGATGCGGAGCAGAGACGGGAAGGGAATAGCAGTGACCTATCTGCTATACCAGCCTGCTGCTGTGCCAGTTCAACACACACACACACACTAACACACCTGACTTTCTCCTGATTATCCAGCTCGCCACCCCCTGCTGTGGCTCAGGAAGTAGAATGGGAAGAGGGACAGAAAACAAGTCAAGTGCAAGGGAGGCGGGGGGGGGGGGGGTTGGACTTTGCCAGCGTTTGCTATTTACAGCAGCCCAAAGTCCGAAAACCTAACTACCCACAGGTTTCTCCATATATTGGACACATCAGCCGGGCACACCTTAAAGGAATACTTAAGTCAAACGAAAAAAAATGACTTTTACTCACCTGGAGCATCCCTCAGCCCCCCGAAGCTGGATGATGCCCTCGCAGCCCGGCTCCGATCTTCCTGTCCCGGCCGGCGGCTACTTCCGGGTTCAGCGACAGCCGCCGACAGGCTGGGAACTCGGCTGATTTTCCGCGTTCCCAGCCGCTATATCACCCCTCTATGCTGCTATAGCGTATATATATATATACACGATATAGCAGCATAGAGGGTGATATAGCGGCTGAGAACGCGGAAAATCAGCCGCGTTCCCAGCCTGTCGGCGGCTGTCGCCGAACCCGGAAGTAGCCGCCGGCGGGGACAGGATGATCGGAGCGGGACTGCGAGGGCACCATCCAGCTTCAGGGGGCTGAGGGATGCCCCAGGTGAGTAAAAGTCATTTTTTCGTTTGACTTAGTTTGACTTAAGTATCCCTTTAAATTAGCCAGCCAGATCACTAAGTGGCCAACTTTGGGATCTGGCCATAACATATACAGAGAAACCAAGTTTTAAAGCCATTACCAAATTTAATGACATTATGCAGGGACGCAGTTTTTAAACATCAAAAACATCAAGCAAACCCCCTGTAATGCAATACTGATGTGCCCTAAAATACCACTTTAAAAGGGTTTTCTTTACATACACCAGAGCTTATTAGCACAGGGCAAAACAGATTCAGACAAAAAAAAAAAAATAAGCTTTCATGTAATCATTAGCTAGCAGAATGTGACAAGCCCTGTGGAAATACACTGTTCAGAGTATCAGTTAATGAGCACGAGGAGAGCTGTGGTAGTTAGGGCGCCACTGTAGACCGCTATGGAATTTGCACCTACAGCGGCACCAAGTGTCTAATTTGGGTGCCAGAGTTCACCTGTAGCATAGGCAAACTAGCTATTGGCGCATCGGTAATAGACTATAGTCAAGTGTGCGGAGGGGATATATGGGGAGGTTAAAGTGAACCCGAACTCTTGCACAGGACTCAAAGAAAACACAGATGAACCCTGTATGTATTTAGAGAGTTTAGCCTGCCTTCCCCCTCATCTGTGACTTATCACAGGTGTAATGTAATCTCTTAGCTGGCTGCCTCGGCAAATCAGCTAGTTTGTAAACACAGGATGTTAACCCTATGTCAGTTTCCATAAGGCTAGGTTCGCAGTGGCCAGTTGCATAACGCATGTGCTATAATGAATGAACTGCAATGGATATTGAACACAGACTAACTTTAATTTTTTTATTTTTTTTTTATTTTCCTATTTGTTTCTTTTATTCCCTCACCCTCCCTCTCCCCGCCAGCCAATGACAGCGGATCGCTCCTGAGCCTCATAGGGGGACAGCCGTGTCGTAGATCACAGCGTTGTACCATGTAAATAGACAGCTGCCTAACAGTCTCCTAGTGGCGATTGCTGCTGGGAGACTGATGACGGAGCTCTGTGGGGATACGCGATCCCCTGCAATCTCCGCCCCCAGGACTTCACGCCAATTGGTATTGAGTGGTCCTGGGGCTGCCGCTACGATAACGCCAATTGGCGTGGAGCGGTCGGCAACAAGTTAATATAAAGCCTGCAAGTAGCGAGTTAGAATAATGTGATCATTCACACGCAGTACTGTGAACAGGCCCATAGAATTGTATGGGCAGTGAGTTGACATGCAGAATTATTCTGCAACACAACTGACAACTGAACAGGGCCTGAAAGCAGGAATTAGACACACCGCAGATTTATTGCAAGATTTTTATCACCTGTAACAAAATGTTTTTCTCTGTAACAAAATTTTCAGCCTTATTTCTTCTATCCTATATGTTTTTCTATACCTGTTCTAATGTGGTCTGGATTACTGCAGCCTTTTCTAGTTGCACTGACTAATATATCTAATCTTTTTTGTCAAGCTTTGTCGACCCAGAGAGGAATGCACTGCCTCTGCTGTGATAGGGAGAAGTTATGCATGCCCCCTGCAGGCTCTGTGGGTGTGCTTTGTTTATCCCTCACAGACGGGTCTCTGCTCTCAATTTCAGCTTGTCTGAGGGGGAAGAGAGCTGCAAAATTGAGAATCCCTCCGGGGTGCTGCTGTGGTTCCCAGGCGGTGAGAGTGCCTGGGACCCCGCGGTCCCCCGGTTGTATGGGGGCATTGGGAAGCCTCCCCGTGGCGCTCCTGGATAGTGCTTATGTGGCATGAACTAATTCCCGCAGGGCGACCGCTTTGCGGTATTCGTTTTTTGACCCTGCATAGTTTGGCGTGCGAAAGCAAATGCATATTTGCAAGAGCATTGCCTTATGAATAGCCAATTGAGCCAGATTTGCAGAGCCAGACTTGCTAGGGTTAAAACTTGGTGTTAGGCCTAGTGCACACCAGAGCGGTTCGGCTGCAGTTTGCGATCCGCTTGCGGGTGCGGATCTGCTAGGGTAATGTATTTCAATGGGCTGGTGCACACCAGAGCGGGAGGCGTTTTGCAGAAACGCATACTCCCGGGCTGCTGCAGATTTTGGATTGCGGATGCGTTTCTGCCTCAATGTTAAGTATAGGAAAACCGCAAACCGCTCTGAAAAACGGCACTTCAGAGCGGTTTGCCAGGCATTTTTTGTTACAGTAGCTGTTCAGTAACAGCTGTACTGTAACAATACATGAAATCTACTATACCAAAACCGCTACACAAAACCGCAAAACGCTAGCTGAAACGCTGCAGAAAAATAAGAAAAAGTGTTTCAAAATCTGCTAGCATTTTGCGGATCTGCTAGCGGTTTTTGGTGTGCACTAGGCCTTAGAGCACGCATACATTTTCCTCAGGTAAGCAAAACTTGTGGTATACAGTAACATGATAGATATAGATAGATAGATAACACACACATATACATCACTTTCTGGTTAGCAGGCTTTTTTTGTTTAACACTGCCTAAAACTGGTGATTAAAAGCCAGGATCAGGGTAGGGAGCGGCGGAAATGGCAAAGAGGGATCCAAGAGATCACAATGACTCGATTGGTATGTTTTTTTATTGTACAAATGGGACAGTACAGATTCTCTTTAAAGAGACTCTGTAACGTCAAAAAGATCCCCTGGGGGGTACTCACCTCGGGTGGGGGAAGCCTCCGGATCCTAATGAGGCTTCCCACGCCATCCTCTGTCCCACGGGGGTCTCGCTGCAGCCCTCCGAACAGCCGGCGACAGACCCGACCGTCAGTTTTTTTTTTACCTTTGCAGGCTCCAGCGGGGGCGCTGTGGCTGCTCTCGGCTCCGAACTACACGGAAATACCCGATCTCAGTCGGGTCCACTCTACTGCGCAGGCGCCGGAAACTTGCGCCTGCGCAGTAGAGCAGACCCGACGGCGATCGGGTATTTCCGTGTAGTTCGGAGCCGACGGCCGTCAGAGCGCCTGCGCAGGAGCCAGGAAGGTAAATATTGACGTCATCTTTCTCGGAGGGCTGCAGCGAGACCCCTGAGGAATGGAGGACGGCGTGGGAAGCCTCATTAGGATCCAGAGGCTTCCCCCACCCGAGGCGAGTACCCCCCCAGGGGATCTTTTGACGTTACAGATCCTCTTTAAAGGGAATGTCCAAGCAAAATAAAAAAATGTGTTTCACTTACCTGGGGCTTCTGCCAGCCCCATGCAGCCATCCTGTGCCCTCGTAGTCTCTCACTGCTGCTCCAGTCCCCCGCTGGCAGCTTTCTGACCTCGGAGGTCGGCGGGACGCATTGCGTACATTTTTACGCATTCCCGCTAATGCAGGAACATTAACACATACATTTTTACGCATTACTGGTTTAATGCGTAAAAATGTACGCATTAAACCAGTAATGCGTAAAATGTATGTGTTAATGTTCCTGCACTAGCGGGAATGCGTAAAAATGTACGCAATGCGTCCCGCCGACCTCCGAGGTCAGAAAGCTGCCAGCGGGGGACTGGAGCAGCAGTGAGAGACTAGGAGGGCACAGGATGGCTGCATGGGGCTGGCAGAAGCCCCAGGTAAGTGAAACTCTTTTTTATTTTGCTTGAACCTTCCCTTTAAAGCCTCATCTACACGTGTAGCTGAGGAGGGGATGTGGCTTATCAATCGAGCCGATGATGCGGCTCGATTGATAAGATCCGACAGGTCGGACCTTGCTACCGCCGATTCCCTGCTCGTTCCCCGCGAGGGGACAATGGCAGGGAATAGAGCGGAAGATAAGCGGCGCTCGCTACATGATTTAAAAAAAAAAAACTGCTGCGCTGCCTCCTGGCGAATTTTTTAGACCGCCAGGGGGGGTTAAAGGTTATTATGCTGCTGGTTATCTTTAAAAACAGAGAGCAATTCTGTGTTCAGGTCCACTTTAATGAGAGAGCAGGTTTACAGTGAGGAACTGTAGAATGTCAGCATAATTACCAATACTCTGCTACCAGGGTTTCCTCTACACCCTTTTAAAAGCAAACCAGAGACCTCGATAAGTAAAGATTTTATGCTTCCTCCCGCCCAATAAACACTTCTGAGTCCCATGCCGTCATCCCGCGGACTGCCACTCAGCCCTGGTAACTTGCTCAGTCGCGTCAGTCCGGGTCTAGTGCGCATGCGCAGAAGACCCAGATTGGACCCAACTGAGCCAGTTACCGCAGCTTATCGGCAGACCGTGGGAGGATGGCGTGGGACACAGACATGCTTATGCAGCAGGAGAAAGCCGCGAGCGAGTATCAAATCTGCTTTTATCCACAGCTCTGGTACACGCTAAGGAAAAGTTGGGTTGCAAGACAACAGTGGTTGATACTCCAAGCAAAATTGAAAAAGTACACACACAAAAAGTCAATAGACTCCCAGATACAGGAATGACACTTGCAGTGCTCTAGTTAATTCTATAAGGTATTTCGGCTTCTTCAGCTTTAAAGTGGAGCTGTCAGCCATACTATCTCAGGGAAAAAATACAAATATATAAGTAGATAAATACTTGCTCTACTTAAACATGTTTATGGTGCAGGAGGAAGCCCCGGGTAAGTATCAAATATTTACTTATGGAGGTCTCTGTCTGGTACACTTTAAGTGTACGCTGTTCAGACCTCATAATTCCAGTATCAATGGTGCACAAAACAAAGTCTAATTGCATGCTAAACATAATATATAAATTACTTACTCCAAGAGGTAAACAATTAGTAAGCGTCCGCCATTCATTAGTGCCAACTGCCATTACCTACAGCGAGTGTGGTTTTGTTTTTTGTTTTTTGGGAGTTGTGGGTGGAAAATCGATATCACACCACTTTGGGCAAGCCCTTGAAACACAATTTTGCAGCGACCCTATACTTTGAAATGCTGTAGCACCCACAATTTGGTGAAATCACTCTTGTGGAATTACCTCCATTGAGGGCGGGTTCACACCAAGATCGCTTTTAAAAGTGCCAGCATTTTGAAAAGCAATTGGCTAGTGTGTTTGTATTTGCTAGTTCACACCAGACAAATGTGATGTTTTTTCCCTAAACACGACTCCTGCAGCATTTCGAAAGCACCTCAATGTAAAATATAGGAAAACTGTAAAATCGCTTTAAAGAAAAAAAAAATCTCTGAACAGCACGATTCTCAAAGAGATTTTTGCGAAAATCTGTTGACTTCCATGTCAAAGTGTACTTCCTGATTTGCCACAAGAACTACAGAGACGCTAGTCACATGCCAAGAATCACTATAAAAAGTTGCAATTACACTAGCCATTTTTGGTGTGAAATGGCCCGGTGTTCCAACATTTTAGCATACCCGACAGAATAGCATACAAATGCTACTGAGCATGTGCAAAGTCATGCAGGTCGTACATTAACCCCATAATGCCCATCAGCAGCATTAACCTTTTCAACCCCAGTGAGCTGCCTGTGTGCTGATGTGCAATCTCCACTATCCAAGTGGACATAGTTAGAATAAAAAGTTGTCCGAGCGAAGCGAGGACCGAGCCCGCAGCCCAGCGAGCGGGCAAGGGGACACTGATTCTACTAACAAGGGGTATATCACTTTAAATGTATGCTATTCTGTCAATGTATGCTAGTTAGTTGGAACACCGGACTTAGCCTAGCACTTTTGAAACGTCTGAATAAAAAAAAAAAAAAATCTACTTACCAGCTTCCTCCAGGGGCTGCCAGGGCACAGGACAGCTGAAAGGGGCTGGTGGAAGCCCGAGGTAAGTAGATTTTTGATTTTTATTCACCTCGGCCCTTCCCTTTATAGCCAGGTGATTGTAATCAGTAAAGCATGAAAGACTGGATAGGCTCATACTGGATGATCTGCTCACATGCCTTTGGTTATATAAGATCAGCTCTTCTGAAGCTGGTGTGCTCGTGTTCTGTCCCCACCGTGCACAGAGCGGAATATTGCAACAATCTGCCCTCCTCCACGTCTCGCCCCCATCCCAGGGATGGCATCCTCCTACCTGCTTCAGTCGAGCCACCAACACGTTTTTCACCCCGGTCACGTCCAGGTCCCTCCGCTTTAACTCAGACTTCAGGTCGATCACCCGCAGATCGGCCACTCTCTTCCTGTCGGACGGGCTGTTGCTGCTGCTGCTGCTACTACTACTACTTGGGGAAGCCATAGCTCGCTGCTGCAAACTTCTTCCTCTGCCACCACAGTAGCTTCCGATGCCGCTGCACGCACCGATACGTAGGAATAGGAGGAGGACAAAAGCCAGCCGAAAGATTTCGTACTTCCGGTAGCACGACGTTACGGCCTTTGCTATAGGGGAGTGTTTTACTACTTCTCCTCCTTCAAGAAAATAGGAGGGGCTTGAAGAACATTCCTTTGAGACAATTCTGTGAGCTGGATCCTCTGACTCCGAGTTTTAGGAGGAGGGGGAGGGTTCCACTTTTTTTTGTTTTAGGCAGGGGTCACACTTACCGGCTTTCCTACACATTTTCTGCACAGAAAAACTGACTTCAACTGAGAACTCATGTTAATCAATAAGCAAGGTCACACTTTAATGCAGATTTCGCATGCAGAAAAAAAACTGATATCTTGCGCAATTTGTCAGTTTTCTCTATAAATTACATTAGCTGCTGTAAGGCAGGGGTGAGAGCCGGGACAAGGTCCTCCAGCACCCAAGGCTGAGACACCAAAGTGCGCCCCTCCATCCCTGCCACCCCAGCCGTCACACACTGATTGCTATTAGACTAAGAGATGCCACAGGGCCCACAACCTCCCCAACACCTTAATATCTAGTTATCTGGCTTGCAGTCACTGCTATGTATCCCCTTTTCTTATTTCTTTCTGCTTCAAACACAATTAGGAATGACAGCTGAATGAATTGTGCGCCCCCTCCTACACTGCGCCCTGAGGCTGGAGCCTCTCCAGCCTATGCCTCGGCCCGGCCCTGGCAGGGGTCACACTTGA
Source organism: Hyperolius riggenbachi (assembly GCF_040937935.1). NCBI lineage: Eukaryota > Metazoa > Chordata > Amphibia > Anura > Hyperoliidae > Hyperolius > Hyperolius riggenbachi. Next base: position 197,481,111 of record NC_090648.1, read on the forward strand.
CTTTCAGTTTTCTGCAAAGTGTAGAAAACTGAAAGACACGTGTGACCCCTGCCTTAAAGTTTTAAGTGTTAAAAAGTGCCAACATTGTGCAATAACTATGGATTGTGGATGACAATCCTACTTGTATAACTACATTTCCTTTTTTCTTCACTGAAAAAAATATTACTGATCTGTTTGCACTTCATCTATCAAAATCACTGTTGTACACATGGGAACTTCCATACATCTGCCGATTTTGCACGCTACTGATCATTACTGAAGTTTCAATGATTATTGAATCAGATGAAAATTGATGCCGCAACAAGCGTGCCCAATCGATGATTCCACCGAAGTCGGTCAAATACATCGATTGGACATGCTGGGACTGGAGATCTCGGGCCAGTGTGGTTGATCGGGAGTTCCTGGCCACTGTACCCATAATGTAAAAGTGCCCCGCCCCGTACCCGTGCATTAAAATACTTTACCTGTCTGCTGTCTCTGCTAGTGACAAATGTGCCCATACATCTCCCGCTTCAGTGTGCAACGTCACACGTGCCACGTTCTATATGCCTGTAGACACCTGGGGCGTGAATGTGGAAGTAGAAGATGTATGAGTACCTTTGTCACTGGCTGCGACAGCGGGCAGGTAAAGCATTTTAAAGAAAATCTGTAATGAAAAAAACTCCCCTGGGGGGTACTCACCTCGGGTGGGGGAAGCCTCCGGATCCTATTGAGGCTTCCCCTGTCCACCTCGGTCCCACGGCGGCGGAGAAAATCCTCCCGGAGCGGCAGCGATGTAAAAATTTACCTTTTGTCTCCAGTGCAGGCGCAGTATCCACTCTTCCCACGGAGATAGGCGAAAATAGCAAGGCGCCTGCGCAGTAGAGCGGACCCGACGGAGATCGGCTATTTTCGCCTTTCTCCGTCAGAAGAGCAGCAACAGTGCCCCTGCTGGAGCCCGAAAAGGTAAATATTGCACAGGCTGTCGGATTTGTCGCCTGTGCGTTCCGGGGGCTGCAGCGAGACCGCCGTGGAACACAGGAGGATGGGGGGAGCCTCGATAGGGTCCAGAGGCTTCCCCCTACTGATGTAAGTACCCCCCAGGGAAACTTTTTTTCAGTACAGGTTTTCTTTAACCTCCTTGGCGGTAAACCCGAGCTGAGCTCGGGGTATGCCGCCGGAGGTCGCCGCTCAGGCCCTGCTGGGCCGATTTCAGTTCTGAAAAAAGCAGCACACGCAGCTGGCACTTTGCCAGCCGCGTGTGCTGCCCGATCGCCGCCGCTCCGCGGCGATCCGCCGCGTGCAGCGGCGAAAGAGGGTCCCCCCAGCCGCCCGAGCCCAGCGCAGCCGGAACAAACAGTTCCGGCCGGCGCTAGGGGCTGGATCGGGCGGCTCTGACGTCAGGACGTCGACTGACGTCCATGACGTCACTCCGCTCGTCGCCATGGCGACGAGGAAAGCGAAACAAGATAGGCCGCTCATTGCGGCCTATCTTGTTACTTTCGATTGCCGGAGGCGATCGAAAGTACGGATCAGGAGCGCCCTCTAGTGGGCTTTCATGCAGCCAACTTTCAGTTGGCTGCATGAAATATTTTTTTTTTTATAAAAAAAAAAACACATTGCAGCCTCCCTGGCAAAATAAATAAACCGCCAGGGAGGTTAATGCATGGGGGGGGGGCATATTTACAATTGGAGGGGCTGCGACAGAGGCGGAGTCATGTGGCAGATTCCCAAATTATTTAATGCTGAAATTGATCAAGAATAGGCCTGCGGTGTATTGGAAGCCAACAGATCTCTCCGATCAGATACGATCAGAGAGAAATCCGTTTATTGCCCTTAAAAGGTTCTGCAGCAGGATGCCACTTGCTTGTCTTCCCCTTTTTACTGTCCAGATTACAGAACAGACTGCATCTTCCAGAAGTCATGTGTTGTATCTGCTCAGGGCTCTTTCACATTAGATAACTTGTGCACGATCCCGATTTCTTGCAGGCGATATGACCTACGACGTGACGTTGGGAAGTTGCGGTTCCACGCTGATCAGCGGCCCTAGTTCTACTTTACGTTGGTGCTGGACAGTTAAAAGCTTCAAGATGCATTACAATGCAACGCTCTGGAACTCTTTGTCTAAGGTGAAAGTTAACATGAAAGTCAATAGACTTTGATGTTACTCCGCTTACCGCATCCTGGCTAGGAGCGATCCGTCACAACGCACAGATCAGCTCATAGTGTGAAAGAGCCCTCAGCCCTAGTTATTAAGTGGTGACTCAAAGCGATATTTACAGATCGTTTCAGTTGACATGTTAAAAACGTGGACATTAAACTGCGGAATGCACACTAGGTGACACTCCGGCGAGGCGGCCATTAAGGAGGTCTCTTCCCAGAATGTAGCATGAGTACTGGAGCCCCTGTTGTCTCTTAAAGATCTGTCATGACATTACAACAATACCCTGCCCATCCCTAATTGCATTATTCACCTCGCCCACCAGAAGTTGCTCCATAATGATTTGCATATTGACCATCCTCCATAGCAACAAATACACTGCTAGCCTCTAAACTGGCAACATGACTGTACAGCACTCGCCTTCAAACCATCGTCCACGTGAACAAATCCTGATCCCTGTGGGCAACAGTAATCATGAATGTAGAGGGGTAGGTAAGTATGAATAAGTGGAAGCCTATGGAATTGCTGCTAAGCCATGTACTCTGCGGGACCGCTATGTTACGGTCCACTATGCAACACTGTTTGTACTGAACCCCGTCCTGCGTGCTTCTTGTTACTGATCTGCCCACTGCTAAGCTACGCATCTTGCAGATTGCTTTGTTATAGACTGTTATGATACGCATGTCTGTTGCACCGATTCCCGACCCACCTGCCACTTTTAAGTACTGATTTAATATGCAGCTCTGTTTTTGGTCCTCCTCCCGGACTATGCAAGCACCACTGCCCCCTCTATTCCCATTGCACTAGTCACACGGAGCTGCTCTCCCCACCCCAGTGCATAATCTACACCAGGTCACAGCTTCTCCAATGGGAAACATGCGGCACCACCCCGAGAAGAGGCTGCTGTATAATGCTGTCTGGAGCCATGCCCCAAAAAATTGCAGGCTCTGCTCATGTGTCCCCAGTGGGTCGCAGAGGAGGGGCTGCTGGGCAGATGCCCAGGTGAGACTCAAAAGGGTCAGCCATCCCTTCGGTCCTCCTGGCAAACATCTGCTCACTCCCTAAAGGTGGCCATACACTGGTCGATTTGCCATCAGATCGACCAACAGATAGATCCCTCTCTGATCGAATCTAATCAGAGGGATCGTATGGTTGCCTTTACTGCAATCAGATTGTGAATCGATTTCAGCATGAAATCGATTCACCATCTGTGAAGCTGATGCTAATGCCGCCCCATCCCCCCCCACCCCCCCTGCATACATTACCTGATCCGGACGGCGCGAGTCCCCTGGTCTCCGCTGTCTTCTTCTCCGCGCTCGGCTCCAGGGCTCCAGCTTCACTTCACGTCCGGGGAAGTTTAAACAGTAGAGGGCACTCTACTGTTTAAACTTCCTGTCGGGACAGGAGGAAGTGAAGCCTGCCGGAACCCAGCGGAGAAGGAGCAGCGGTGACAGCGGGGACATGCTCCGGCGGAGCAGGTAATGTATTGCCGCTAGCGTCGGTCGTCGAACATTCGAACGCCGCTATCGACGCACTCCCGACCCGCCGGCGATCGAGCGAAATCTTCCGCACGGATGGATCGATGGGAATGATCGATTTCGGACAGAAATCGATCGTTCGGTCAGCGTTTGTGCAACGATTTCACAGCAGATTCGATCACAGTGATCGAATCTGCTGTATATCAGTGACAAGAGGGAGCTCAGCAGCAACACCCCAATCCTCTGCTTCACAGAGACATGGCTACATGACAACATTCCAGACAATGCCCTTCACCTTCCCAACTTCAGCCTCATAAGGGGGGACCGTGACACCGACTTCTCAGGTAAAAAGAAGGGCAGTGGTGTCTGCTTTTACATCTGCTATTCATGATGTCCTAACAAATCGGTACCAGCTAGGAAGTGCTCCCCTGAGCCGGAACTTCTAATTGTCAACTGGAGGCCGAAATATTCGCCCAGGAAGTTCTCCTCCTTTGTCCTCGTAGGAGTGTACATCCCACCAGACGCCAAAGTTAGACATGCCCTGCGCGACCTGATCGCCATCACACAGTGGGAGTCGTCCCTTCCTGACTCGCTGTTCATTATATTGGGCGACTTTAATAGAGGCAACTTCTGCTAGGAGCTGCCACAATTTTACCAGCATGTGGCCTGTCTCACCAGGGACCTGAGTGCTGAAAGATGCATACACAGCCATACCGTTGGCAGCCCTAGACTTCTCTGACCACTCTCTTGTCCACCAGATCCCCACCAACAGGAGACACCTGGAATCAGTGCAAGCCATTCTTAAGTCCACCAAAGTGTGATCAAGCAGGGTACAGTAGGGTAGGGAAGTAGCACAAGGCAGTGGATGGGGTAGGGAAGGAACAAAGGAGGGGGGACATCCGTCACTGCTTAAACTTAATTGGTACAAGTGAAACTACACCATGCTCTGTTACAAATGCAAGAGCTTCTTCCAAGGCTCAGTTAGGGTTGGGCTTTGGTGGGTGGAGGGGTCAGAGTTGGGCATCGGTAGAGGAAAGGCTTGTGTGAGACAGTGCACAACAATATTACCCTTTCACCAGCTGTCATACAGATGGCAGGGCGAGTGATCTGCGGTGGGGAGAGCAACAAGATTGGTGGTAGCGGCGGGATGATTGAAATCTACAGCAGGGATAACAGCATACCTACAAAACAGGGCGTAGATTTCAGTCATTAAGGTCTTCTAAACTTGGCCATACGCTGGCCAATATGGCCATCCCTCTCCGATCATTATCTGATCAGAGTGTTTTCTATCTGCTTACATCCCTCCTCATACTACACACAGATATTAATCTATTAAAAATCTGTGCACACTTGCTGGGTCTCCCACTCCCCCGGCCTTGTGATTTAGTCAAAGCTTTATTCTCACCTGTCCACCACACAGTCCTGGTCTCTTTCCTTGCCACTGGCGGCTCCTTCTTGTTTCTTCAGAGTTGCATGTCAGTAACTGAGAATATTTTTATGCGATCAGTTATCACCTGGTAAACTATGGAGGAGGAATGTGCTGCAGAACAAAGCGTCAGATAGCTAAAGCTATCAAAATAAACCTCATTCAAACTCAACCTACCTACTACCTCCATCAGTTATGCGTACTAACATTAACCCTTTTATTAAGCAGACAACCCAGAATGCAGGGTGGATCTTCTTTCCGGTGTAGATATACAGAAGTGGCACTTAATAAATCAGACAAGAAGAACATCAAGACTCAACTATGTATATTGAGATAGTCTGAAAACTGTTAAACAGCAATGTTTACTGCCTACTGCACATCCTTTATGTAATGCAGGACAGCTTGGTGTAGGTCTCCTGCAGATCAAAAGATATATTGAAACAAAAGTATAATATTGTGCCTTACCTGTGTAGGTGATTTCTGAGCGTATGCCTGGAGCTCGTTGACGTGTCAAATGGCACGGTGCCAAAAAGGCAAAAGAGCTACAGTTGAAAAGTCACACAAACCATCCATCCTTCCCAACAGAGTAAATATACAATATTTGCTCACCAAAGCTTCTTTCCTACGGTCCTCTATTTTATTTTATTTTAATTCCCCTTTACCTGGCCATACACTTATAGATTTCCACCTAATGTTCCAAAACGATTGATTCCTTTCTGAAAAGAATTGATTTGGAAGGAATTGATTCCCACCATACACTGCCCATCAATTTACAATAGATTCCAGCAGGGAATCTATTAAAAATCGATCGAGCTGCAAAGTTTAACTGTTAGATTCAATGCAAAGCTGTAGGTCATTGATCTGCCAATGCTCTTGCCACCTGATTTGTTTTACATTTTCCTTATTGTCCAATAGATACTTTTGATCGATTTTTAAATCGATCAACAATCGACCAATCTGACATTTTGGAGAATTGATTCCCAGCAGATGAAATTGGTTGCATGTAGCGATTTGGCATGCTGCAAGACGACGGGCCATTGTGGTCGATAGGGTGCGCATGGTTACGGCGAGCAGTATCAGGACAAGCAACGTATGTGACTAAAGCCCCCGGCTCTGTCCCCCCAATGTCAAATGTGCCCCCGGTGCCTGATGAACTATACTTTACCTGACCGTGTCCACCACTGGCTCGGAGCTCTGTCCGCAATCTGCATACAAGTGCCTCACATGGTTGCTAGAGTAACGTGGGCACGTGTGTGACGTCACAGGAGCACCCACATGAACTGTTAAACTGCCATTCAGGAAGATGGCGCGTTTATTAGCAGCCACAGCCAGGGTTTCTGTCCTTTTCTTGTTTTTCTTCCCTTTTGCCTACCAATTCACCTTGTTTTCCCCCTGAAGGTGTGCAGTGTGGTCCGGGGCAGCCTGGTACACTGGTGCAGGTCATGGGGAGTTCGGGACCTGGAATTTTTTCCGCCTTGCCTCTTCCTGGGTCCATTGTCTTTGCATGTACAGGCTGTGTGGAGTCTACCACTACTACCTAGGAGGTTGGGGCTCAACTGAGGTCGGAAGACACCATGCCAATCAGGACAGCTTTGGCCTCGCTGGTTGCCATTTCATCCATCGGCTGCTGCTGCTCCACCGCAGCAGGGACACCTTCAGTTCAGTAGGAGGTAAAGAGGCGCCCAATGGGTATATAAAACACTCTAAAATCACTAAAATTAAAAAATGAGGTAGCTTACCTCATAGACGACAACTCACTTTAGATAGAACAGATTAATAATGATAAGCACAGGCAACACGTTTCGCGGGATCTAGCCCACTTCCTCAGGCCAAATAAAGTGCCGCTGTAGTCAAGAAGCTGGATATGGGGCGCCTCATATCCAGCTTGTTGACTGCAGCGGCACTTTATTTGGCCTGAGGAAGTGGGCTAGATCCCACGAAACGCGTTGCCTGTGCTTATCGTTATGAAACTATTCTATCTAAAGTGAGTTGTCTGAGGTAAGCTACCTCATTTTTTTAATTTTAGTGATTTTAGAGTGTTTTATATACCCATTGGGCGCCTCTTTACCTCCTACTGTACCTTACTCCCCCCGCTTCTTAGTGAGGGGAGTCTCACACACCAGGCCCTAGGTGGAACTCCACCATATTACAGGGTTTAGAGCATGTGAGAGTTTTTCCAAGAGAGCGACCGCATCCAGGATTGCTGGCATACCTGAGTGGAGTCAGGTTTAATACACTCCACCTGTTTGAAGTGGTTGGTTGCCCCCTATGCAACCCACCTTTGTGAGTATCCCTTTGTCGAACACTTTTTGTTATACATTTATCAACCTGTGATGTACTGCACCATTTGGGCTCCCGTTGTCTTTGTGTTTTTTCCTCGGTACTTTTTACCTTCAGTTCAGCCCCTCCATGATGCCAAATGCTAATCTGGAATTCTGTAACAGCCAGGTTATCTTGACCAGCCAGTGCAACCGGTGATGCCGTAGTATGGCAGCCTCGGCTCTTGCCTTTTGGACATTTTCCCCCCTTACTCTCACCATCCAACCCCCCTTCCAAATGAGCCAAAACCAATTCCAGATACAACTACTTTGTACTTGGCAAAATAAATTATTACAATTCCAATAAGTGATGCCCTCTAACGCTCACTTCCTGAGGTGGAAATACCAATCGCAAGTAAGAGTATTGTAAAAATATGCTTCTGCACATGCGCAACGCAACGCAAAACGTCAACACATGTTAACCCATAACATGCTGATGCTTTCGCATCAAATGTGATACTTCTGGCACATCGCACCGCATCAGGTATGAAATGTCACATCAGAAAAATAGGAATTTAAAAATGTTCATGCGAACATTACCAACAAGAAAGAAAGCTTGCCTGTGAAAGTGTCACAAAATAAAATGAAAACAATCCACCAGGCTTGGGGCCAGCATGAGTCTTTAAAAGCAAATCTGAAGTGGAAAATACATTTTAATACTTACCTATGTAGAGGGAAGGCTCTGGATACAATAGAGTCTTCCCGATGTTTGCTCCATCCTGTCGTTCCAGTACCAACCCGGTGGAAACTACCGGTACTCGTTCTTCTAACTCTCCAGTACTCCTTGTGCAGCCTTCAGAACTACTTTTGCCCCCGAGTAGTTCTGAAAACTAGCACATCTGTCCCGAAAAGCTAGTCAACCTAACAGGTCATATATCTTCCCCCAGAACAGCGCAGGAACAGCGGGACACAACAAGGACCGGGAACACTTTATGGCATACATGTCACACTTGGCACTCCGAGCCATCTAATTTGGCCTGCAAGTGGTTTCCCCACTTTGAATTAGGTTTGGCCCACTCTTGACCACCAGGAAAGCTATATTGGCAGGGATCCCTAGATCACCAGGGAAGCCATATGGGGGAGGGGGAAGACCTAGACAATGGAGAACTGCATGGAGGGGGGTCACTGGACACAGTTTAGGGGTTCAAGAGGGACAACTAGACACCAGGGAATTCAATAGGGGAGGGGAAAATTAGACACCAGAGAACAGTATAGGGGAGTGAAGGGGCCACTAGACACCAGGGAACTGTTTAGGGGAGGGCAGGGGCCACTAGACACTAGGGAACTTTATAGGGGAAGGAGAGAGGCACTAGACATCAGAGAACTTAATAGGGGAGGGAGAGGGGACCACTAGACACCAGGGAACTGTGTAGGGGAGGAAGGGAGAACCACTAGACACCAGATAATTGTATGGGGGGAGGAAGGAGACCACTAGAGACCAGTGAAATGTAAAGAGGAGGGAGGGGGCAACTTGAGACCAGGGAACTCTATAGGAGAGGGAGGGAGGACCACTATACACCAGGGAGAATCATTTTCTGCTTCAGACTCCCTTTAACCTTTTTGGCTTGTGTTTCCATAGGGGGGGGCAGTCATCTCTCCTGTCATGCTGGTTGAGAAACAAATTGGTTGCAAGATGCTGTGGCATCCCCCCCCCCCCCAGCTGGCTGTCCTGCTGATCCTCTGCCTCTAATATTTTTTGTCATAGACACTGAACAAGCATGCAAGTCAGGTGTTCTGACTAAAATCTGACTGAATAAGCTGTATGCTTTTTTCAGGTGTAGGATACAAATACCACTGCAGCCCCCAAAAAAGCAACGCATTTTGAGTCTCTTGCTGGCAACAAATAAGCAGATCTGAAAGGACAGCCTATCCAGCCTATTTTAGAACGTTGGCCAAGGCAGTCAGCATATACTATATCTCTTGCAACAGGTTGAGGAGTTTTCTCTCCCATATTGATACTTGCCACTGCTGAACATTGTGCTTGTACAGTTATTAGTTTCTGCTGCTTGAACTGGTTGTACTGGTTAACAAAACTGACCTATCCTGCTTGCAGCCTGAACAGACGATCAACAAGCGATTCATTTCTTTGACTTAAAGTGAACTGAAGTCCTTCTGATTGGAGTCTTCACCACTGGGAATAGGAGGCACGGATCTACACAGCTCTGATCATGTGCGTAGCCTGGGAGTTCTAATTGATGGAGAGTTAAACTTCAGAACTCAAATCTCTGCTGTGGTGAAAACATCCTATTTTCACCTGAAGAACATTGCAAAAATCAAGCACCTCATCCCCCCAGAAGATCTGCCAACCTTAGTCCATGCCTTTATCACATCCCGTCTGGACTACTGTAATGCTCTCTACACTGGCCTTCCAAAAAAGGTCTTACAGCCTACATCAGTCCTACAGCTGATACAGAATACTGCTACCAGACTGCTAACCAACCAACCCCGTCACTGCCACATAACGCCAGTCCTGCACTCCCTTCACTGGCTACCTATAGAATGGAGGGTCCTATTCAAGATCGGCCTACTGACATTTAAATCCCTGAATAATCTAGGCCCTGGATACATGAAAGATATGTTGCAGCTACGTAGCAATCCCCGCATCCTCAGATCCACAGGTTCTAATAATCTAGTCATACCCAGAGTCCACTTGGAAACTTTTGGTCCCAGAGCCTTCTGCCATGCTGCCCCCACGTTTTGGAACTCCTTACCTCAACAGATCAGGACAGCTCCATCCCTGGACTTGTTTAAATCCAGACTGAAAACCCACCTGTTCAGTTTGGCATTTGCAGAAATATAACTTTTGTTGTGTGAATACTTCATCCTACTACCAATTACTGAATCTGAGAGAGCCTAAGCGCTTTGAGTCCTATGGGAGAAAAGCGCTATAGAAATTTGTATTGTTATTGTATTGTATATAAAGTATACCTGTGAGATTATAAAAGAGAAAAGTTAGATACTCACCTCAGTGGGGGGGAAGCCTCTGGCCTCCACAGCCCTCTCCATCCTCCTTCAGCCAACTGCTCAAGCGTTGGGACCCTCAGAACATATTCAACAGGGCTTGTCGAATATGTTTGCGTGGCTGCACTGCACAGAGATGGCCTGCACCTGCTCAGTAGCATGGACCATCATTGCGCCTGCGTGCCCATACACAGATGGTAATGCAACCGCGAAGAGGAAGAGGGTCTTGATGAATAGTGGGGACTTCCCTCTGCAGTGGTATGTATTTGACTTTTCTTATTTATGACATCACATGTTTGCTTTATAAGAGTATCTTAAGTAAAAAATACAGAGCCATGTCATGACTGTCTGAGGGCTCGTTCACACTGAGGGCGTTCTTGCCTTTTTTTCAAATGCGGGCGATTTTCAAAATCGTCCTAAGAACACTTGTGCAATGATTCTCTATGACAGAGTTCACATCTGAGCGGTTCGGTTCCGAGCATCACCTGAGTCCTGATGACGTCAGAGTAGGAAAGTATTTATCCCTTACTAAGGCTCTGTCATGTATCGCAGTGAAAGTGAGAAACCCAGTGGAAGGCCTGTTTCTGTCTCTTCAGATGTGAAAGCCATTCATGATGTGATCATGGAGGACCACCAAATATCAGCCAAAAGTGTTGCTACATGTCTGGGAATATCACGTAACTGAGTTGCAGTGTTCCCTCCACAAATTTTTTTTTAGCCAGGTGGCATGAAAAAGTAGCGAGGTGGGTTGCGAGGGGGAAATGCAGGGCCGATGCAACTCTGCTTACAGCAAAGAGGCGAGCCAATGACAGTCGCCGGGCGCTTACCAAAATTAGTCGGGTGCAGCACCCGGCTAAAAGAGCCTGGGGAGATTACTGGAGAACTGTCTACTACTATCTAACTGACAGAGAGCTGTCTACTACTGTCCAACTGACATAGCTGTCTGCCATCTAACTGACAGAGAGCTTTCTACTACTATCCAAATGTCCCTGTCTCTGTCTTTTGAAATGTGAAAGCCATTCATGATGTGATCATGGAGGACCACCAAATATCAGCCAAAAGTGTTGCTACATATCTGGAAATATCACGTAAGAGAGCTGTCTACCACTATCCAACTGACAGAGAGCTGTCTACTACCATCCAACTGACAGAGAGTTGTCTACTACTATTGCACTGACATAGCTGTCCGCCATCCAATAGAGATGACCCGAATGGTTCGCCGGCGAACGGTTCCCAGCGAACTTCGGTGGTTCGCGTTCGCTGAGAACCGCAAACTTTTCCGGAAGTTCGATTCGCCCCCATAGTGCATCATTAGGGTCAACTTTGACCCTCTACATCACAGTCAGCAGGCACATTGTAGCCAATTAGGCTACACTCCCTCCTGGAGCCCCCCCCCCCCTTATAAAAGGCAGGCAGCGTCAGGCATTGGACTCACTCATGTGCCTGCAGTAATTAGAGAAGGGAGAGCTGCTGTGCAGAGACCTATAGGGAAAGCTTAGTTAGGCTTTTGTAGGCTTCTTAGCTTGCTCCTTGCCTGTTTTCCTTCCTTCCTTCTTAATGCTAAAAAAGCACCCCACAACAGTTCTTTTGAGAACTAATCTTGTTCTTGTGATCTTTTTGTGTGTGTGTGTGTGTGTGTCCCACAGACACTTGTGTTGCATAGACAGCCTTGGTAATTCCTACTGTGTGTGCCACTGCCAGGCCCAGCACATTCAGTGACTACCTGTGTGTGTGACAGGTGCACATTGTAATACCCATCACTGCATATACCTACCTGTTGTTCACAGTGCACCCACCTACCTACGTGAGCATACGCAGTGTCACTGTGCCTGTCCGGTACCTGTCTGTGTGTGACAGGTGCACATTGTAATACCCATCACTGCATATACCTACCTGTTGTTCACAGTGCACCCACCTACCTACGTGAGCGCACGCAGTGTGATTTTTAATACCACCAGTCACTGTACCTGTTCATAGTACGTGTGTGTGACAGGTGCACATTTGTAATACCCATTACTGCATATACCTACCTGTTGTGTTCAGTGCACCCACCTACCTACGTGAGTGCACGCAGTGTGATATATCACTCCGTGCATACCTGTTAACTGCACCTGTGTGACTGCACATTGTATTAGTCAAGTCAGTGCATACCTTTCACTTCATCCCCCCCTAATATGGACAAAACAAAAGGCAGAGGCAGGCCACCTGGCAGGTCTGTTCGAGGTCACGCTGTCATGATTTTGTGCGGCCCTTGACCAAAGTACAGTGTTCAGAAGAAGGCACGTGCCATCATATTGTCAGGACGTAGTTGTCTATTTAACACAGAACACCTCATCTTTCTCAGCTTCCGCACGGAAGCGTGACATATCTCCCTCCTCCAGCTCTGATTCTGGCACCCCACTTAACACTCAGTCGGCCGCCTCCACCAAAGTGCCATCATCCCAGGGCTTAGCGGTGTGGAAATGTTTTTGTGTGTCTGCCTCAGATGAGAGCAATGCCATCTGTACTCTCTGCCACCGAAAATTGAGCCGTGGAAAGACCAAGACCCGCATAGGGACAACTACCTTACGAAGGCACATGATTACAAAGCACAAACTGCAATGGGATGACCACCTGAGGAAAAGCAGCACACAAAAGCAAAGCCACACACCGCAGTGGAAGATACCAGGCCACATTTTTTTCTAAAAAAAGGCGATACCTAAACTGTACCGTGATGTTGAAAGGCAAGTGGTGACATCTCTGGCACACAGCGTTGGGTCAAGGGTCCATCTGACCACGGATGCCTGGTCTGCAAAGCATGCTCAGGCCTGCCCGAAGACTAAGTCTGTCCCCACACACAGCATCTCTGCTTGCACGCCGTGTGACTGTCTGCCCCAAGACTAAGTAGCTCCCCACACAGCATCTCTGCCTGCAGCCGGTTGACTGCCTTCTCCGCTACCACCAACAGGGTCCAGGACTCCAGGTGGATTCCTGAATTTTTTAGTCTGACTGGTGTGTGTACTTGCCTGCCTAATTTTTCTGGCTGCACTGCAGCTGCAACAACAAAACAAAAGGCATGTACATGTGCCAATTCCCCTTCATGATCATTACCTTGCCGCGGTGAAGGGGCTTGCATATCACAATGAAGCAATGACCGACGTCTATATGAGTGTGTCGGGGGGGGGGGGGGCACACCCACGATAATAAGGTTGTTGCTTCATTGTGGACAGACCGAATTTGATCAGCTGGACAGTCACTGTTCTGTCATTCAGCTACCTCAGCCCGGCGACCATATGGGCTGGAAAGCTGCCATCACCTGCACTCTCGCCATGGTGCGCACCAGTCCAGCACGGCCGTCACTACGCAAACAGCTGTTTGCAGTCACTGCATACCTTTCACTGCATCTTTGACTGCACATTGTATTATACCTGGCAGTCAGTGCATACCTTTCACTTGAATGGATGGCAGACTTGCCCTCCAAAACAGATTCTCGTTAAAGGATTTAAAGTTGATTCATCTCATATACAGCAGGGCCTCGAAAGTCCTCTTGTATTGTTATTTTTGGTCACTACCTTGGGACATGCATGCCATGCCTGCTGCCTTCCTTGGATGTGTGCCTGTGTGGTAGCCGTTCCTGCTCCTTTGCCCACAGCATGCCTGCTGCCTTCCTTGGATGTGTGGTGGTGGTGGTAGCTGTTTCTTAGGCTCCCACTCCGGACCGGAATCGAACCAGGATTCCCCGGCCATTACCCGTGGTCACCATGCTACTGAGAAAGTACCATCGAAAGTTTCACACAGTTGAATGAATGGCAGACTTGCCCTCCATAACACATTCTTGGCAAATGCTTTCAATTTGATTCGTCTTGCACTGGGTCAAGGGTACATCTGACCATAGATGCCTGGTCTTCAAAGCACGGTCAGGGCAGGTACATTACTTATACAACAAATAGCTCCTTACTTGGATGTGTGGTGGTGGTAGATGGTTCTCAGGCTCCCACTCCGGACCAGAATCGAACCCTGATTCCCCGGCCATTACCCGTGGTCACTCACAATGGCAGACTTGCCCTCCATAACAGATTCTCGTTACAGGTACTGAACAGCCAGCAGAAAATGTAATTTTAAAAAAATAGATGTAAGCTTTAACAATGGTAGAGAAAGAACCATCGAAAGCTGATAAGGCAGTCAGACATTACCTGATATCACTGAAGAAGAGCAATCTCGCCATGGTGCCCACCAGTCCAGCACGGCCGTCACAACACAAACAGCTGTTTGCGGTGCGTTACACAGTGAGTTTGGTGTGTCAGTGTGAAGCAGTACTCTAATTACACTCCCTGATTAATGTATACACATGCAAGATTTTTTAAAGTACTTTAAGCCTGCAATTTAGCATTAAATGTGATTTCTGCCCTTAAAACGCTGCTTTGCATCAAATCCAGATTTTTCCTTGGGACTTTTGGCGTCTATCCCACTCCGCCATGCCCCCCTCCAGGTGTCTGACCCCTTGAAACATCTCTTCCATCACTTTTGTGGCCAGCATAAGTGTTTCTAGTGTTCAAAGTTCGCCTCCCCATTGAAGTCTATTGCGGTTCACGGGAGTTTATGCGAACCGAACTTTTGCGGAAGTTCGCGAACCTAAAATTGGAGGTTCGAGCCATCTCTACCATCCAACTACCAGAGAACAGTCTACTACTACTCCACTGACAGAGAGCTGTCTACTAACATCCAAATGACAGAGAGCTGTCTACTTTCCAACTTACATAGCTGTCTACCATACAACTAACAGTTGTCTGCTAATATCCAACTGACGGAGAGCTGTCTATTTCTATTTACCTGACATAGAGCCGTCTACTACTATCTAACTGACAGAAAGCGGTCTACTGCTATTCAAATGACAGAGAGCTGTCTCCTGCTATCCAACTGATAGAGAGCTGTCTACTGCTATCCAACTGACAGAGAGCTGTCTACTGCTATACAACTGACAGAGAGCTGTGTACTGCTATCCAACTGACAGAGTTGATGCCATTATCCACATCGACTTGGAAATGAGACAGCTTTTTGCAAAGTGGATCCCAAAACTTTTGACAACTGAATAAAAGAGGAGACATGTGGAAACATTGGTGGCTAATTTGGAACATTTTGGAATAAATTAGTCAGATTTCCTGGACAAACTGATAACTGGTGATGTGACATGGAGCTACTGTTACGATCCCGAGACAAAGGAACAGTCTACGGATTAGAAGCACAGTGGTTACCCTAGGCCAAATAAGGTCTGTTTGCAAAGATCAGTGCAGAAACAAATGGCAACCATTTTTGGGTATACAAAGGAAGTTCTGCTCATGAACTACCTCACATGAGGTACAACCATCAATGCAACATATTACTGTTTTTTGTTGACAAAGCTGAGGCAAAACATCAAGGAAAAATGTTGAGGACAGCTCTCCAAAGGTGTCATCCTGTTGCATGACAATGCCTCGTCACACACTGCAGGCGACAGTATTGCAAAAATGACCTCCTTAGACTTTGAAGTGATGCTCCATCAACCCTAATCATCCTACCTGGCTTCTTCTTACCATTAGCTGTTTTCCAATCTTATGGCTGGTACTCACGAGCTACATTTGTAGCTGTCGCTAGCACACGGGAGCGTGTGCGTGACAGCTCGGCGACAGCTCGTCACCAAGTCCCTCTGCATCCACACAGCAGCAGAGGGATTAGCGATGCGGCGGAAGCTGTCGCCGCCGAGGTTCCTCCCCCCCGCCGGAAGCTCTGTGTGCGGGTTGCTGTCGTTAGTCCGCATACACACGCGGACTAGCGACAGTTGCGGCGGCAACTGTCGCCAGGCGATTGACCGCGCCAATTGCCCGGCGACAGCAGCGACGAGCGGCAGTTCAGGGCGCGCGCGCCATACTCACGGGCGACCTGTCGCCGCAACACGCGCGCGCCACGTGGTTGCGGCGACAATTGTAGCCCGTGAGTATGGGCCATTATAGTGTACCTGATCTGAAGCTCAGGTACAAATTGAGATACTTACCTAAAGAGAGGGAAGCCTCAGGATCCTATTGAAGCTTCCCTCCCTGCTCTGATGTTCCCTGTCGCTGAGAGTGGCCCCCTAAAAGATTAGAAACAGTTATTTTCGCTAATCATATCAGGGTCGTGCAGCTCCTCTCCTTCCAGCATGGCCACAGGCTCCGTGCTACTGCGCATACGTGCTCGCATGTCTACTGAGCTGTATGAAGAAGAGCTACGCGGACCCTATGTGGAGATGGGTCGTGCTCAGCGACAGGGGACACCGGTCCACCAAGGGAAGCCTCAATAGAAACCTGAGGCTTCCCTCTCTTCAGGTGACTATCTTACCCTGAGCTTCAGCTAGGGATTGCTTTAAGAAACACTGTAGGGGGACAAAGGTTTGGGAGTGGTTTTGGAGGCAACTAATGCTGCAAGAGAGTGGTTACACCAGCAGTCGGAAGAATTCTATTTGTAGGGACTTAAAAAACTTGCAGGACAGATATTGCAAGTGCACTGACATCCTTGGGGAATATGTAGGACTAGATATAAGCCCGCCCATTTAAAAACGGGCGCTAGGGTTTGGTCACGACCCCCCTCACCCCCTTCTCCTATCGCCTCACCATAATGTCCGTGCTCCTCGTCACGCGCACACAGCTGTGCTCCGGCATGCATGCACAGCCGTAACGCACACTCCCGCCCCCTGCACCCGTCCTCCTCTGCTGTCCCAAGTCCCCCTGCGTGCCGCACATGCGCGCTCAGGCGAATGCATAGACACAGGGACACAGGAGGATGCAGAGACACAGGGATTGTTATATAGGATAGTGTGGCAGTTACAGCTTCCTAGCTCAATATTTTTCTGGCTAGGGCTCAATAATTGTCAGCAGTACATTATAATTAATTTTTTTTTATTTATATAGCGCCAACATCTTCTGTAGCACTGTACATAGTACATACAACCAAACAAAACAATTGTGTGAGAAGCTATGTAATGAAATGAAGCAACTGACCAATAGGAATCTTCATTGACTAACATTGTGTGCGGTGATGTGTGCGATTCTAGCAATGCACTCCATGGTCTTTTTGTGTTGTATCAACAGAAATACTTACATCACAATTAATGAGGTTCGTATAGTGTACTTTGAACCGCACTGCATTATTATTACAGTACTTAAAAGGGTCTGTGTTAATGTACTCTTAAATGAAAACTTTGTTGAAGTACTTTTTGATTCAATTTAATTACAGTATTCCCTCTTCTTGGGTACACGCTTGTTATTATATAGACTCTGAGTAACACCTAATAAATTCAATTTATTAATCAAAATATGTTCATGGGCAGTGTCCTTGACTTTACTATTTTGCGTAGCAGTGTTGCATAAATGGTTTAATTAACAACACTACGCTGTACATGCTACATATAGGTCTACAGCAGCATAAAGACTTTAAGCTGGCCATACACTATACAACCACACTGCCGATTGACAGAGTGATCTACCTGCGATCGACATCACAAAGAACCGCGATTGCCGATTGCATAATGTTGTTCACAAATCCATCGCTGTGCCAAAGGAAAATGTAATTTGTGCCCAATTAGTCATTTTTGTCTAACTGAATGTCTATTCAAACTCTCAGGCCCGGTGCACACCAAAACCCGCTAGCAGATCCGCAAAATTCTAGCAGATTTTTAAACGCTTTTTTTTATTTTTATGAGGCGTTTTGCTAGCGTTTTGCGGATTGCTGCTGCGGATTTCAGTGTAGCATATTTCATATATTGTTACAGTAAAGCTGTTACTGAACAGCTTCTGTAACAAAACCGCCTGGCAAACCGCTATGATCTGCCGATTTTCAGAGCGGTTTGCGTTTTTCCTATACTTAACATTGAGGCAGAAACGCCTCCGCAATCCAAAAAATGCCTCACCCCGGGAGGATTTGTTTCTGCAAAGCGCCTCCCGCTGTGGTGCACACCCCCATTGAAATACATTACCCTAGCGTATCCGCAGCCGCAAGCGGCTGCAAAGATGCTCCAAAAGCTGCTTGGTGTGACCCAGCCCTATCTCTGTATTAGGGTAATTAAAAAATATTAGAAACTGATGCCCTACTAGTTGGAGACATACCTCCCAACTTTTTGAGATGAGAAAGAGGGACACTTAAACCATGCCCCTGCCACACCCCTGATCATGCCCGTTACACCCCTAGTCACGCATACCCGAAAGATTTCATAAGAAGATGTTGTTTTATAATTCAAACCACACTGGTCCTTTCTATCCTGGTTAATTCTCCTTTATATTAACATTTTACAATTAGTAATATATCAATTTAAAGGATGGGAATAAAGTTTAAAGTCAATCAAACAATCTTTTTTAGTAGAGAAATATATATATTTTCATAGAAAGAGGGACAAATGAGGAGGAAAGAGCTCCCGAAGAGGGACTGTCCCTCCAAAAGAGGGACAGTTTAGAGCTATGCGGACGGGTTTGTAGATAGCACTGCATCTACACTATGAAACATATAGATATAAACCCCTCAACTACTGTGGAAAACACTACGCAGCACTTCAAAACTGTACTTTCCCCCAGAAGAAAGATGGCCGCCAGGGAGCCGCAGTGCAGGTCACGTGACGTACTAATCGTCCTATGCATAATAGTTTTGCCTTTCCGCTTCCCTTTCGTGTCACTAAGTTATCGCGAGAGCGAGGTGTAGTTGTTCTGGCC
Organism: Hyperolius riggenbachi; assembly: GCF_040937935.1. Classification (NCBI taxonomy): domain Eukaryota; kingdom Metazoa; phylum Chordata; class Amphibia; order Anura; family Hyperoliidae; genus Hyperolius; species Hyperolius riggenbachi. The sequence continues at coordinate 197,500,124 of NC_090648.1, forward strand.
GAGGAGGACTCTAAGCTCGGCCGGGACGGGCGGAGGAGAAGGGGCGAGAGAGGTTGCTTCAGCGTCATCGCCGCCTCCTCCTCCTTCTTCTTCCACCTCGGCGACTGCTCGGGAAAGAGATCGCTGACTGCGGGCCGAGCTAGGGAAGGCGCTGGTAGCTCCCCATCCCCCACCAGCAGGGGATAGCTTCGCCATCAGCCCCTTTGGGTGGGGAAGGAAGCTACAAGGGGTCGGATCGTTCACGGTTACGTCGAACAGAGTAATGTTGCAGGCCGTAGAGCTCTGATCTTGATCGGTAAGGACACCTTAGCATGGGTATATAACTGCTGGGGAGCTATTTGCTTCGTGTGGGCGAAGAGGTGGGGGGGGAGGGGGTATTTACATCTCTGTGATTATTAACCTATTGCTTACAGTTTCCTCCTACATCAGCTGGCTGCTAGAGCTGTCCCCATCTGCTCCCACATTGTTACCGCTAACTGTCTGTGTATATATGTTATCTATGTATATATGGTATATATTTATTTTCTACAAATCCTGGCAGCTCTCACCATACACAATTGCATATTATGTAGTTTATCTATGGATGGACAGCAAGACTTTAATTATTTAAATGTAAGTATTTTACTGTTACAAGGCAGTGTTTCTCAACATTATTACAGCACATACATTAACCTTTACGAGAGTTAATTTGCTGAGTATCCCCATACTGTGAACAACACCATCTCATGCACCCCTTGATACTGATATATTTAAGAGTACTCATTATTTACATGTACATTCTATTAAAACATTTATTTTGCTTTACTTTATTTTTAACTAAAATACTTATTTAGCATATCTTAAATCCAAAAACTTGTAATATATTAAGAGTGAAGTACCCTCTAAACCCAGCCCAAGTATCCCTGGGGTACATATACCATTTATTGAGACCCAGGAGCATCCTATTTAGGTGTAACCCTGCGAAAGCACAAAACGCTGCAACCTAAACAGAATCATGCATGGTTTTGGGTGTTTAAAGATCATTCCAGTGAAAAAAGTAAGCAGTTAAAATTGTTGCATTGTGGGAAATAACCGCTTTTTACAGCTGTTTCCAACTGCCAAAAAAATAAATAAATAAAAACAAGCAGCATCTCCTTCCACTGACATCACCTGCCAGCAGTAAAAATGTCACCATGTGCTAAATGTCAGAATGTAAATTGGGGAGAGGAAAGATTTTACAATGGGCCAACACTGGCTAAATCATTTATACATAATTATTGAAAAATGAAGCACTTTTTATTACATTATTTTCACTGGAGTTCCTCTTTAACTGCCACAATAGTAAGATACCCGCCAGCCTCCCTACTCACTTCAAATCCTTGTATTTTCTTACATAACTATGCAGTGTTATTGGTTTCTGACAGATCACAAAATCCATTTCTTCTGTAAACTTTTTTTTTTCTCTCTCTCTCTCTCTCTTTCCACACCAAGGTGTTCTAAACTCAGCAGAGGCAGGCGGTTAGGGCGGTCTCTGCTGTGAATCTATTGATTGTACACTTGCCTGGACGAGTTGCTGAAACATCTGAAGTGCCAAATTGAATTTGCCGATGTGCATTGTTTCTTTACTTTATGTGCCCATACACGGGAACATTGCTTGGCAGATTTGATCTTTGTGAATGAATCTGCTGAAGATTGTTGCCCGAACATGTCGTAGAGCGTAAAAAAATGATTGTTCTCCAGCGACTGTCATTGCCGTTCAGACAGGACCTTTTTCTTTATGGTAAGGTGTGAGAGCAATTTTGTCTAATGCTGCTCTCTTTTGGACCCTATGTAGCTCATGACACTTACCTCTCCAGTTGGTGCGCTGCTCTGAGCTGCCGTCATCTCCAGGTGCCCATAGTGAACTGGTGCTGTATATGCCACAGGGGTATGGGCATCGGGAGATGGTGCCAGCTGGAGAGGAGTGTCACAGTGATTTGCTGTGCTAGTGCCCTTGGGAGAGCAGGATATCGGGGGACACATGGGTGAGCTGCGTTATATTTTTAATTTCATGCTGAAATCTTTTAAAAATTGGATGTTCAGTTTGGGGTCACACACTGGCAGACTTTCTTCTGATGTGCCCAAAAGAAAGATTATCTGATCAACATCAGATCAGAGGGAAATATATTTTTGGGAACATCTGTAGAAAGTTTAGTTCCAGTGCACACCGGGCGGATCCGCCGGCTGAATCCGCCTGAAAATCCGTGTGGCTAATGTATCTCTATGGGCAGGTGCACACCGGCGGTTTGAGGTTTTTACCAAGCCGCAAACGTGCCTCTTGCTGCACGTTTGCGGTTTGCTTAAAACCTCAAACCGCCGGTGTGCACCAGCCCATAGAGATACATTAGCCACGCGGATGCGGCCGGTGAACACCCGGCGGATCGCATCAAGATCCGCCCGGTGTGCACTGGGACTAAACTCACTCATCCGCACCCAAAACCGCTAGCGTTTTATGGATCTGCTAGCGGTTTTGGTGTGCACTAGGCCTCAGTGTATGGCAGAACTTGCTTTGCCCACTGGAAGCTGCTCTATCATGCACTGTGCTGTTTTCCCTGTATTTCATACATGTTGAAACAGGCATGCAGTTTGGCATAAGAAGCACACTGTAGTGTTTCCAGCTGTTCAGTTCGCCTTTGATTTTTAAAACTCACTGTATTTCTGTCCATTTCTTGTGTGAATGTGGTTTGAAAATGCACGTAAGAAAATAAAAACTCACACAAATGTTTGTGTTCAGCAGGGATGGTTAATGATATGCAAATAATTCTGAATTGATGCTTATTATGTAAATGTATGCAGCTTGAAAATGGACTAATCAAATACTGCTTCTGAGTTTATTTGCATCGTCATTATTAGCATATTATTGAATATCTCCAGTGTTGCGTTTTTTCCAATGTGTTCTCTTTTGATAGACGCAACAGGCCATAACCTAAAGCTGGCAATACACTAGGCCGATTACCCGCTGATCGACAGCAGATTCGATCACTGGGATCGAATCTGCTGTCACATCCTTTACGCTAAATTTCGATCTATTTCGTCCCGAAATAGATCAGTCGCGTCGATCGCCCGCGGGTAGGGAGCGTATCGCTAGTGGCGTACGATCGACGCAGGTATACATTACCTGAAGCTGGCTCTCGGCATCTTCTCCACATCACCTCCCGGCTGGCATCTTCTCCGCATCCCCTTCCGCTTCACGGCATCCGTGTATAACTTCCTGTGTCACTGCAGTGACAGCGGAAGTACAAATAGAGGGCGCTCTATTTGAACTTACGCTGTCACTGGAGTGACAGTTGTACGCGGATGCCGTGATGCGGAGAAGATGCCCGGGACCAGGCTTCAGGTAATGTATGGGGGGGGCAGGCGGCAGCTCAGCAGATGGTGAATCGGTTTGAGGCTGAGATCGATTCACAATCTGTTTGCAGTAAAGACAGCCATACGATCCCTCTCTGATCAGATTCGATCAGAGAGGGATCTATCTGTTGGTCGAATCTGATGGCAAATCGCCCAGTGTATGGCTACCTTTAGACTTAATTCAACTCTTCATCAATATCATTAAGGCCCTTACACACGGAGCAGTGCTTTTCAGCGCTGCTAGATTTGGGTGCAGCGGCGCCTCCATAGACTAGAATAGGAATTACTTGTATCAGGCTCTCAGTGAGTAACGTCGGCTCCGTCAGAAGGCTGAGCCGAAGTTGCTTTTAAAACATTATAATTCGGCTTCCAGCAATCGCTGGAAGCCAAATTATTTCATTCCCCCACTATCCATGACGGCCTGGAGGGGGAATAGTAATTAATACGGGCCGGACTTGTGCAGAAGCAGGATCAGTCCATACACAATCCATCGATTCCGGACTCAACCCTTGCACGAATAATCTTCAGAATTTATTGTAATAAAGTATGCGGTTATACAGCAGACAAAAAAGCACAATGTTTCGGGTTACATGCCCTTTCTCAAGTGCTTAACCATCTGAACAAACTTAGACCTTCATATAGACACACACATATTGACACACCCCTCCAAAGCATTAAGGGGCGGGCACAAACTTTTTCAGAACATTAACCCTTACTCCTGAAAGGACAACCAATTATCATAAGAAGCACTTTAAACTGAAGTCCTCGTTAAGGCCATATACCGGCTGTATCCTGCGCCCAGTTCTACCGGCGCCGATTTCATATGTATGCCTTACACATGCCGGACCTAAGTTGGCTGAGGCGCAGTTGATAACTGCCTCATTATATCAGGCATATGTGCTCTAGTCGGTGACCCCAATCCTATGAGCGATCTGCCCGATCTAATATCCCCCCCCCCCCCCCGTTGTTGGCACTGCTGCGTGACATCATGCATGCGACACTCATCGTCTCCCTGGGGAAAATGGCAAATCCCAAATGCATGGGGGGTCTAGAGGAACCGCCCCATAGGGAACACCTATCACCCCAACAGGGCACACTCTATTACGAACCATCTTACGCATTTTTATATTTATGTGCTTTGGTACCTTACAGATATATACTTTCTTGGGGTCCTTTGCAATAAAAAAAAATGGATTTTCCCTGGCCAATCTAGTTTTATCGCCCTCTCCAAAAATATACATAAACTATTCCTTCTCAAAAGTAGCTTAAAAGTAAATGAGACATTTGTAAGAAAAGGCTTTATACTTGGGGCTTCCTCCAGCTCCCTGTGTTCCATTAGCTACATTGGTGTCTGTTTGGTCCCATTTGTTCTTCCCCTGTGGAGTCCCCGATCCAGCTGGGCTGCTGGCCGCTGCACATGCACGGACTTGGGCATGTGTGCCCCTGTAGCCAGGAGTGGTCTGCACAAGGGCAGTTACTGTCTAAATGTACTGTGCATGCATAGAACACTCCCAACACTGCTGGGGCCGCGCATGCACAGTAGTCAGCAACTGGTTTAGTCGGGTACTGTACTTTTATGGAGGCCTACAGAAGAACAGATGGGACTGGGAGGATACCGATAGCAAATTGTCCCCAGTGGCTCCCAGCCCGCAGTGACATATGACTATTTACACTTGGTGCAGCACTACAGAAGACGTCAAAGCTATGTAAATATACAGTAGTTATGTTTGTTTCATCGTGCTGTATGTCACTTCAGGTACTATTTAAACGCATGGGAAAAGTACATAATATTTATTTATGAACTCCCAGGTGTTTTTAAGTGTTTAGTGTTGTTGGTAGCTTTTTAAAGCAGCTAAAAAGGTTTTTAGCCACCGAAATTATATAACAGATATGTAAGATAACTGTGCTCTAAGTTCTGTGAGTGCTGGAAAGGGTGTACAACCCCAGTGACCATCTTTCTTTGTGTGGCGTGTGACGTTAAAGCTGAATCTATTCTGCTGTGTAGTTTCAGGGCTGCTGGGACTGAAGGCAAATTTTGCCAAAGCTGCCCAGTTACTTTTTGCAACGACCTCCACTATTTTCTTAGGAAATGGTTAGCTGCCTTGCTCTTTATTTCTTACCAAGCGATGCATGTCACTCCCTCTTTTCTGTCCTCAGCCGAAATATAGCAAAACATTTGATATACTGTAGGTCAGTGTTTCTCAACATTTTATTGGAATGTACCCCTTTTAAAGCCCTGTACTCACCAAGTACCCCCTAGCATAGTAAACATTATCAAAAGTACCCCTTGACAAATATATATTTAATTGTAGTACATGATAATTGGTTCTAAACAATTTCCAAGCATTTACTATTGCTTTTAACTAGCTAAAATACTAATTTTATGCTGGTTAAATAAGATTTATCATTTTCTAAAACTCTAAATTTGTTATTCTTGGTTAAGTATATCAAGCCCGAGTACCCCCTGGAACCATCAGAAGTACCCCCTGGGGTACGCGTACCACACGTTGAGAACCTAGGCTGTAGGTAATGGTCCCCAGGCCTGGAATATGCCTGAGAAGCTGCATAAGGGCTCATTTACACTGTGTGGTGCTGTCTGTTATTGTTCAATACGCATGGAAGCTTGAAAGTTCATTGACGTTTATTATTCACAGTACAGCTGTGCGTTTCTGTGAATTGTGATTTAATGTGGCCAGACACATTTTATCGCACAATGCATGCAATTTCTTGTCTGTTTCTATTGCGTCCAGGTCTCATTATAACACACTGTGGTGTGCATACAATGCATTGGATGCATTTACAAAATTACATTTGCCTCAGAGTGGGTAAGCTCTTATCGTAAAAATAGCGCTTTATATAATCCATTTGAAGGTTACAGGTAAGTGAGGGGCTGTGTCCCAGCGGCAGCCTGTTGTTTCAAGTTAGATTACCTTTGAGGAAAGGCAATCTAGCCTGAAACAGCTGGCTGTCGCTGGGAGTACAACCACAAAGAGGTTCCCGGAGAAGTGGTGGGGCCGAGGAGGACTTGGAAAGCCTCTGGATCATTCAAAAGACACGCTCTGCCTAAATAAGTATGACTGAGACGTCTGGTGGATCGACTTGGCTGGCGGCGTAGTTCTCCACACTCACACTGCCCACTGTTTGACACTTCCTGTGCATTGCTCTATTGGCTCTCCTCTCAAATGTTTAGGATTCACTGAAGTCACTTCTAAAGCAGTTTTGTAGGTGCTTGCAGGATAGTGAGCTGGAGGCAAGACTAAAGGTACATTCGCATGCACAATAACCTTCACCCTTAATGATTGTGCATAAGTCGCTAGGGTCTCAGTTTGAGGCACAAGCGCCATAAAGAGATTCTGCTTAGTTATGTACTGCTCAGTGTTGAATGAAGGAAGGGCAATGCGACAGCACACAAGCATGTGACTTCTCACAGATGGGGTCGTTAGAAAAGCAATGTGCTTGGTCATTTGTTTTTATGTAGTGACTTGGCATGGCGAGCTAAAATAAATGGGGGGGGGGGCAGCTGTATACCTTGCTGGAGTCTCAGGTGAGCCTCCTTCATGTCTGAAGATTATCTAGCATGTGTATGAGAGCTTAAAGGACAACTGAGGGAGGGGAACAAAGTCTTACTTACCTGAGCTTCTTCCAGCACCCCCAACCCCCTCCTGCAGTCTATCAGATCCCTCATTTTCCTCCCAATCCTGTAGCCCACACTAGTCTATTCGTCAACCTTGCTGAGAGGGACAGTGGCACAACTGAGGAGATTGGGAGGAAACCAAGGGCCGGCTCTCTCGTGTAAGCAAAAAGGAAATGTACTTTTTTCCACATTGCAGTAATACTGAACTAAGGATCCAATGCAGACCTATGGTCCCGCTTTCACTTGAAATTAAAAATGGATCTGTTGGCTGCATTGCTGCAAGCAGAATACAAAGTCCCAAACTGCTTTACCTATGAATGCATTTCCCTTAGAAACTTATGGTGGAAATGCTTCCACCTGAGTTGCAAACGCTACGAGAAAGCGGAGTGGACACTGGACTGGTCCGCTTTCTGCTCACGAGTGGGAATCAGCCCTTGTTTTTCTAATTGATTTTGTATAGAAGTGATCAAAAAAATGATTGGAAATCAGAGTGGACCTGTCAGAAATAATTTGACCCGGCTATTTGATGGGAAATTGCATGGTGTGTTCCAGGTGTAAGGGCTTGTTTCCACAAGGGGCGTTTCCCTGCATTTAAAATTAGATGGGGAATCGCAGCCAATCGTAGCTTTCCACTTGATCCTCCTGACAGACCATTCTTCTCTCCTTATCTTGTTGCCTTGATATGCTTTATCCTCCTAAAGGTGGCCATTAACGATACGATTCTTTGGACGATCGATCAAAAACGATTGTTTGGGCCCACTAACAGGAGGATAGCTGCTATCCCATTTGTTCAGATTAATGGAATAGAACCAAAAAATGTACCAATATTACAATCAGATAGTCGATTGTCTAAAGAATCATATCATTAAAGGACAACCAAGGTGACATTATGAGATAGACGTGTATGCACAGTGCCTAGCACACAAATAACTATGCTGTGTTCCTTTTTTTTTTTTCTTTCTCTGCCTGAAAGAGTTAAGCATTAGGTATGCAAGTGACAATTCCTGCCTGGGTCGGGCTGGGTCAGACTATAGCATAGCCCTCACTGATAAGTAATTACAGCCATAAACACTTTGCTGTTATTAAATGGCTTCTGAGAACAGAAAATGGATAAAAAAAAGGTAAATAATTCATTATTTGAGCTCTGACATACTTCAATTAAGGTGTGCTGCAAGAGAGGACGGTAGAGTGAGCCGCGTTAGGCGGCTCTAGCCCTATAAGGTCTTCCAGAGTGGCGCTGATTGGCCGGCGGGACCACGTGATGCGGAGCAAGACACTCCGCATCACGTGGTCCCGCCGGCCAATCAGCTGCCGCCAGTGCAGTGAATATTAAGTAGCCATGTGCGCGGCTACTGTAGCTGGCTCTCCCCGCCTCCTCTCTGCCCCCCACTGAGCATGTGCAAACAGTCTAACGCGGCTATAGCCGCTCTAACGCCGTAGCATGCTGCACTTTCGGGAGAACGTGCAGCGTTACATGTAATGCAACGTGGGCTGTGTGAACAGCCCACTTGTGTTACATTGCTGTGCGTTGGGGGAGCGTTACAGGCGGCCTGTAACGTCCCTGTGTGTAAGCAGCCTTAATGGCTGTTGATTAGTTGATGGTGGGTTTTTCTTGTTGTTTTTATGTATATTTTATATCTCCTTGCTTTCCACAGTAGGCCATGTACTCTGGTACATGACCTAAGAGGTTCCTTTACGTATAAGCTAATTGGTCAAGCGTCAAGTCTAGCGTCTTCTGACATAAGATGTATTAGTACTGCTGAGTCGCACTGTATCTTTCTTCTCTAATTGACCTAATGGTCACCTTGTGGTTTTATTAGGTAGACATGTGTATTGCTTGTTATATTTTTTTTTTGTTTGTTTGTTTTCCCTTTCTTTGTATTGATGTTTAATCACTGTTTTATTGACATTTTTCAATAAAACTGATTAAAACCAAAATGCTGCTTCTGAAATTCCACGTGGGAGGGAAAAATGGTCAGCAGCATTTTTATGCATCATGCATGCAAATCCCCATAGCTATGCATGGCAGAGCTAGAGGAATTCAAATGCGTACTTACATCAGAATAAGTGCTGACAGTCTGAGGCTAGGTTCAAAGTGGTCGGTTGCATAATGCAGGCATTATAATGTGCTACGACTGACCTACCTGCAAAGGGGCCTGGACATGGACTTTAATACAAATTCTGCATGCAGCGAGTTAGTATAACTTGATCAGTTACAACGCAGTATCGTGAACAGGCCGTAGAATTGTATGGGTAGGGAGTTGACCTGCAGAATGATTCTGCCAAGCAGCTGACCACCGTGCACAGGCCCTGAAACGCATGCCAGCACAAATGGAAACTGGGCCTGAAAGAAATAATTCAAAACCAGCGGCCTAGGCCATTTGACTCTTTAGCCCAGTGCACACCAAAACCACTTGCAGATCGTCAAAACGCTAGCGGTTTTTGGAGCAGAGAGCCGATATTTGACCGGGTGCACACCGAGCGGATTTTGTATGCGATCCGCCGGCCGCATCAGCCAGTGAAAACGCTTGGCTAATGTATTTCAATGTGTGGTGCAAACCGCAAATGTGCAGCAGGAGGCACGTTTGCGGTTTGCTAAAAACCTCAAACAGTCGGTGTGCACTAGCCCATTGAAGTACATTAGCCAAGCGGATTTGCAGGCGGATGCGGCGGGCGGATCACATCCAAATCCGCTCAGTGTGCCCCAGGCCTTAGTGCGCAGGCGAGCAACGCTGACAAGGCTTGTGGGAGGGAGGGCAAAGGGGGAAGCCTCAGGAGGGTCACCTGAGGGAAGTATCCAATTTAGTACTTTTTTTGTTTTTTTTTGTTTACCTTTTCACACGAAATGTCATGCTTTATATGTACTACATTTATTCATAGACAAATTGAATAATATGTATATCTGCTGTTCTTCCTTTATATATTTTATTTAAGAATCAGGTGGCTAAACTAGAATATTTGCGTCATGACTTTGCAATGCTTATTCCCTTATGATCATCTGTAGAACAATTTTGGCAGTAGGAGTGGCAAACTAAACCTAGTAACAGTATGTTATAATTGTTTTTACATCTCTTATCAAGGCAATCTATGCTTCATCTTGGAATGAGCAGTGTCATGTAGTAAAATGTATGTACTGCAAATGATATAAAGCTCTAATATGGCAAGCCTTGAAGAATCACTAATGAGTGATGACTAAAGTCAATCAAATATACTGCTGTGTGTGGTGAGAGTTGCATTGTAAGGGGTCAGGTATTGGAGTTCCGCTTGCATCCTGGAAAAGCTTTGAGTCATGGATGAGTCACTCTGGTTCTTTGGATGAACATCTCTTTATACTGAGATGTAAGTATCACTAATTTACATAAGTGAATAGTCATTTAAAGTGTACAGCAAGTTGTTGGTTTTTTTTGTTTGTTTTTTCCTGCAAAGGTTAATTTGTCATTTTTTTTTTTTCAGTTTTTTGTGCTGTATGACATATTGCCAAAAACAAACAAGCTGTTTGTTTTTTTTGGCCTGCAAACCTTACTGAGTACTTAAGGCAATAGCTTAGTTTTCATTAAATCTAGTTCATAATTTGCCCTGGTGTAATGTCCCTTTTCCTTCTGTGTCTGAATGCTTTGTTAGATTTTGTTAATACATTGAGATTAGCGATGTGACGCAAGTAAAACCGAAATGAGGTTTTGCTTGGATTTCATCTGTGGTAAATAGTGGGCCTTCACAAATGTGTTACACAATCTGGTGTACAAAAATAATTTGCCCCCAGATCTTTACTGCATAATGATATACTGAGTATCTACACCCTGATAATGGTCACACTGCACTGTGTAATTGTTGAAACAATATGCATTAAAATACCTGAATTACAGCTTTAAAGGAGTGGTCCAAGCAAAATTAAAAATAAAAAAATCCACTTACATGGGGCTTCTTCCTGCCCCTGGCATCCGTCCTGTGCCCTCGCGGCAGCTCCAGTGGCTCCCGGCCCCCTCCGGTGGCAAAGTCGACCTCGCCAGGTCGGGTTCCGTGTCTGCTCTCTGTGCTCCAGCGTGCAGTTCACTGGTGCGCTGACGTCATCTGGACTGTACAGTGCAGGCGCAGTAGTTGTGCACCTGCGCTGAACAGTCCAAATGACGTCAGCACGACTCTGAGAGCCGCTCGCACAGGCGCAGTAGGAATCCTGCGCCAAGGGGACCCAGGACCACCTAGCGTGGAGTGAAGCTGCAGCATGGGCACAGATCGGCAGGCAGGGGCTGTATGAAGCCCCAGGTAAGTGGAATTTTGTATTTTTACTAAGCTTGGATGTGTCCTGTAAAGGGGTCCTAAAGTGAGAGTGATATGGAGGCTGCCATATGTATTGTCTTTTAACCTTCCTGGCGGTAAGCCCGAACCGAGCTCTGGCTATGCCACCGGAAGGCATCCGATCGCCGCCGCTAACTGTCGCGCCGCAGCCGCGCCCCCCACCAGACCCTGTGCGCTGCTTGGCCAATCAGTGCCGGGTAGAGCTGTGGGGTGGATCGGAGTCCCCTTTGATGTCACGACGCCGGTGATGTCGTCCCGCCCGTCGCCATGGTGACGGGTGAAGCCCTCCAGGAAATCCCGTTTTTTGAACGGGATCTCCTGATCTCCGATCGCCGGAGGCTATCATGTAGCGAGACAAGGTCTCGCTACGTGAAAAAAAAAAAATTAAAACGGCTTTGCTGCCCCTGGCGGATTTTCATAAACCGCCAGCAGGGTTAAACCATATCAGTTGCCTGGCAGTCTGGCTGACCCCCACTGCCTCTAAAACATTTAGCTATATGATCGTGCTTGGACAGTGTAAAAGCCTCTCTTCAGTCATAAATACTGTTAAGTTGCTTCCTCCGTTAAGCCGGATCCACCCTATAAGGGATATTTGGGAACGTTTGCATTTGATTGGGGTTTTTTAAAAATTGCACCCATTCACTTTCATTAAAGGTAGTAGGGGAGCGATTTTTTTTTTTTTTTTTTTTTTTTTTTTTTTTTTTTTTTTTAAAGCACTCAGAAAGCTCTGATCAAATGCTCCCAAAGCGCTTATAGTCCCAGTGCACACCAAAAACCTCTAGCAGATCTGCAAAACGCTATAGGTTTTTGATGCAGATTTTCAGAGCGATTCTAGGCATGTTTAGAGAGGTTTTCTAAACATGCCTAGCGTGTTTTTTTTTTTTTTGAGAGTTTTTGTGTAGCAGATTTTATATTGTTACAGTAAAGCTGTTACTGAACAGCTACTGTAACAAAGCGCCTGGAAAACCGCTCTGATCTAGAGTTTTTTTTTCAGAGCGGTTTGAGCTTTTCCTATACTTTACATTGAGGCAGAAACGCTTCTGCAGACAGCAAAAATGCTGCAGGAGCCACGTTTGCGTTTTGCTAAAAACCTCAGACCGCTGGTGTGCACCATCCCACTGAGATACATTAGCCAAACGTTTTCACTGGCGGCAGCGGTCTTGAAAATGCTACCAAAAAAAGCTTGGTGTGCTCCAGCATATAGTTTCGGTCCGGCCGCCTCCTCCCTCTAGTTTTGTACGTATACAGTTATGTTTTCTACATAGTACAAAACGAGATACAATGAATCAAATCTTAGGACTGACTTAGCAAATTACCTTATTGAACACTGTTTTAACTGATGCCTTTTGTAAGGTTTGTAGTTTTGTTTTTTTGTTTTCCTTCACAGCTACTTGAATAAATGCATGTTGATTTAGTCGAGCTGTTTTAACATTGTGTAAGAGCAAGTAATGTAAACCGAATATGATGCTCTAAGCTGCCGCTATACCTACCCTTGAATTTTTAACATGTTGGGCTTTTTAAATGGGACTGTAAAGCAGCATAGAAACACTGGATATGCATCTCTTGAAATGGGCTGTTGTGCCTTAGGTGACAGTTGACCCACAATCACAGTGGAACATTATGTATTATGGATAAGGTGGAACAAGCACTGCAGTTCTAGCTGGGAAATATAACTACACGTCCAACTTTTTAGTCTATTAAAAATGACTTTGTGTAATGTCACCTTAACTGATGGTAACTGATGGGGAAACCATAGGATTAGCATGCAAAGGAGGGTTTGGGTTTGAATAACCAAGTCGATCAGCGTAAATTATTTAGAAGTGTCCTTTAAACAATATTTTAATAATTTGGGAGCAGCAGTGTTAATTTGGTTGTTAGATTCTGTAGATTTGTTTGAAGTATGAACTATTGGTTTGGTTTGCTGTACACTTGGTGTGTGTTTCTGTATACTTTTTCATGTAGCCCACAATGGAAGAAACAGCTTGCAGGCATGTGGACCAATATTTTTTTTTTTTTTTTTTTTTTTTTTTTCCTCATTTTGGAGCAAATGTAGAACTTCTGGTATACTAACTTGAAATTGAGCTGCCTCACTTCTGACTAAAAGCTAGTAAATAGACTAGAGCCAGGAAGCAAGCCAACGTGGTCATCTGAAAATTTCTTTAGCTTGCTTGTACTATCTGTGAATACATAAACAAGTGGGCCTATGAAATGATCCCAAGTATTTGTAAATGCTGTTACGGTTTCTTAAGAACTTAGCAAACAGTTTTCATTAAGCATAAATTGTATACTGTGTAATGTCATAATTTTTTTTATTTTTTTCAGGTTTTTGCAGAAACCCTAGCACTGTTGCTTTCTGTACGCGGATATGAAGAGTGAGGTTTCTTCAGATGCACCAAAGAAACAGGAAAGCCTAAAAGGGGTGTTGCTGAACCCTGAGCCAATTGGGGCAGCAAAGGACTTCCCATCAGATGTGGACATGATTTCCAGTAAGGTGGGAACTGATTTCTCCCATTTGTGCAGTGACTCCAATAAACAGCAGAGGAATCTGAGTAACGGTGGCACTGAACAAGAGAAAGGACTGGTGCGAAAAAAGAGGAAAAGCCAGCAGGCTGGGCCTTCCTATGCACAGAGCTGTGAGGCTAAGAAAGATCAAAGACTTCTAGAACTTCGATTAGGGCCTCAGAGTGATGAAGATAATGATTCTTCTTTCAGTGACTGTGTGTCTTCACCTTCTTCTAGTTCGCATTTTGGCGACTCTGATACTATGACTTCTGATGAGGATAAAGACAACCCTAGGAATTTCTCGCCCACAGGTGTAAATACTGCAAATAGAACTCCCAATCCTAGGGCTCAAAAATGGCCCCGTCCCCAGTCAGACTCTGTGCCTAGTATGCTAATGAAGCGGCCTTGTTATCAGGTGAACACTTTTCGAAGGACTGTGCATAGAAAGACTTTTATGAAAAAAGGTTCCACGCAGCGAACACAGAAACAAAAGGAGAGGATATTGTTACAAAGGAAGAAAAGAGAAGTGCTGGCCAGGAAGAAATATGCACTGCTCCCTAGTTCCAGCAGCTCTAGTGAAAATGACCTTAGTAGTGACTCTGCCTCCAGCACTAGTTCTTCCACTGAAGGAGAAGAGGATATCTTTTTGTCTCCACAGGAAAACCACCAAAATGGTACAACACTTCCCTCAGGTATGGTGTGTATATAGGGTTGCTTGCAATGTTTTACAGAATTGGTACATCTACTATGCGTATTCTTCCTCCTAGGGCAGGGGTGTCAAATTCAAATACTGACTGTGCTGAAATTACATACTGGCACCAAGTCGTGGGCCAATCTCAAGGTCTAGTTGCCAACTGTCTCCCTTATAAAGTTCCCTGGTGTCTAGAGGCCCCCCCTCCCCTATACAGTTCCCATTTAGTGGCCCTCCTCCCTCCCCTATACAGTTCCCTGGTGTCTAGTGGTCCCCTCTCCCGTATACAGTTCCCTGGTTTCTAGTGCCTCCCTTCTACAGTTCCCTTGGCTCTCCCGTTTACAGTTCCCTGGTTTTCCCCTCATGTTTACAGTTCTGTTGTCTAGTGGTCCCCCCCCCCCCCCCTCTTGCACCCCTAAACAGTTCCCTGGTGTCGAGGGAACCTTCCCCTATACAGTGCCCTTGTGTCTAGTTCTTTTGCCCTCCCGGATATGGCTTTTGTGGTGGTCTAGAGTGTGCTAATGCAAAGTGGGGAAACTACTGGGGAGGGGGGGGGGGGGGGAGTGTAACATTTTATGGTCTTGCCGGCCAAATTTTGTCCGCTGGCCAGAGTTTGACATGTATACTTGGGGGGGGGGGGGGGGGGCGGAATCAGGAAAGGGGCAAAAATCTAAAACAGTAGTAAGTTATGAGCCAAAGTTTTTGAGACCGTTTAAGAAATTTTAAGAAAAGGACCCAACTGTAGTCACCATGGGAGGTGGGGTTGGCGGTACACACCTGTTACTGTCGCCCGTTGAGGATTGGGACCCGATGCCCTTGGGTGACAACGCTGGGCTGTACAGAGCGAAGTCAGCTGTGTAGCTGACAACACGTTCTGTTGCCATGCGGGAGGCGGAGCAATGCCGGTGTGGGAGCAGTGTGCACAATGCTGACAGCCACCATGTGGCCAAGTTGATCCACGTGGTCAATCGCTTGCGGGTCTGGAGCTACTGTACACCTGGCTAGTTATCGGCTGAGGCGATATTAGCTACATGCTTGTTTCGGGTGCGTGATTTTGACACTGCTGATGCCGGAATGATCTGCTGGACTGCCAGGCAAGTAGTGTTGTTTAAAAGGATTTATATATGGAAGCTTCCATATACCTCTTGCTTCAGGTTCTCTGTAAAAGACCAGTATCGATAAAAATGTTTTCACACAATTTCCATTATAGAAAATTACTGCATTTTTAATAAAGAATAGGTTTAATAGCTTTTGTTTATTCTGCACCACCTGTTGGTTTCTAAAACAAAATAAACTCTATGATCCTACCTAGCCTCAGGGAGTAAGGAGGATGCTCCTTTTGTTTGTTTTTTTTGCAAACCCGGTGCCCCATGCTTCCTCTGGTCTTGATTCCCTGCAGTGGACCAATCAGTGATGGTGGAACTGAAAATCCATGGGACAGATTAGCATTTTGTTTGCGGTGACCAGCCTAGTGGAAACTGACTTCCAAGAGGTCACGAAAGTGGGGCGTTGAGAGTGGCAGGGATTGTGGATATCTGATCCTCCCAGCTCCCCGACTCAGGTAGCCTAGGTTTTTTTCTTTTTTAATTATATGAGCCCACCCTGGGCTCTCTTTAAGGTGGTCTGCTTATGGATTCCTGTTTGGCAGTGTAACATGAATCCTATTATAACAGGATGCATTTACCATCCTTTTTGCATTTAATTCCATTATGGTAAGGTAAATTGTTCTCTGTGTAGTGCGAACTGGGCCTTGGCTATCAGCAAATGCCAGTCACAGGAAATCTTTCTTTGCAAATATATTGCTCTTTATTGTGTGTATTCTTTGCTCAGTATGCAGACTTCTTGAGCTGAATGAAGCTATTTATGCTTATTAAAGGGGCACTATGGCGAAATATTGTAAAATTTCAAATCTGTGCAAACATAGACCAGTGTTCTCCCCAGGCTCTTTTAGCCGGGTGCACCACCAAGCTAGTTTTGGCGAGCACCCGGCTGTCATCGGCTCACTTCCTCTTATTCTGTAAGCAGAGTTGCACACAAAAGCATCGGCCCTGAATTCTCTCATATCGCCTCACCCGGCTACTATTTCATGCCACCCGGTTACTATTTTATGCCACCCGGCTGGAAAATATTTCTGGGGAGAACACTGTAGACAAAGAAGTACGTTTTTTTTCCAGAGTAAAATGAGCAATAAATTACTTTTCTCCTATGTTGCTGTCACTTACAGTAAGTAGTAGAAATCTGACAGAAGTGACAGGTTCTGGACTAGTCCATCGCTTCATGGGGGGATTCTCAGGGATTAATTTATTTTAAAAAGCACTTCGTGAATGGCAGTTGCTCTGTCCAACTGCCAAAAAATTGTGTAGCGAACAGGGAAGCTGGCCAGTATCATTGTTTAAATCCTTTTTAGGGAATATCTTTATAAAAAAATAAAAGCCTTGCTGAGAATTCCCTATGAAGAGATGGGCTAGTCCAAAACCTGTCACTTCTGTCAGATATTTACAACCTACTGTAAAGGACAGCAACATAGGAGAAAAGTAATTTATGGCTCATTTTACTCTGGAAAAAATGTACTTCTTCTTTGTCGGTTTGCACATATATTAAATTTTACAATTTTTTTCGCCATATTGCCCCTTTAATAACCTTATTTATGTACTTATTACATGTGCCCATTGAAAATTCCCCTTTAGTGGTGAGTGATGATTGAAAGTCGTTTACTACAGCGATATAGGAGCACATTCCCTGCTTAACCTCCTGAGCGGTATGGACGAGCTCAGCTCGTCCATCACCGCCGGAGGCTGCCGCTCAGGCCCTGCTGGGCCGATTTTTATCAAATAAAGTGCAGCACACGCAGCCGGCACTTTGCCAGCCGCGTGTGCTGCCTGATCGCCGCCGCTCTGCGGCGATTCGCCGCGAGCAGCGGCGAAAGAGGGCCCCCCTAGCCGCCTGAGCCCTGCGCAGCCGGAACAAAAAGTTCCGGCCAGCGCTAAGGGCTGGATCGGAGGCGGCTGACGTCAGGACGTCGGCTGACGTCCATGACGTCACTCCGCTCGTCGCCATGGCGACGATCTAAGCAAAACAAGGAAGGCCGCTCATTGCGGCCTTCCTTGTTTATTATGGGCGCCGGAGGCGATCGGAAGAACGCCTCCGGAGCGCCCTCTAGTGGGGCTTTCATGCAGCCAACTTTCAGTTGGCTGCATGAAATAGTTTTTTTTTAATTAAAAAAAAAACCCTCCCGCAGCCTCCCTGGCGATCTCAATAGAACGCCGGGGAGGTTAAACTGACCTCAGAACGTCCTCTCTGCTCTAAAAGATACACAACAGCATAATAACCTTTAAACAAAAAATAATTTCTTTGTTACAGCTGATACAAATTCTAAATAAATCTGCACTTTCTTCTTCCTGATTCATGGAAGCAGACATATTGTTGAGTCTGTGCTTTCAAATGAGCTTATCTGCCATCTCTACCATGGCAGTCATGTGACACAGGGGTCAGATCAAATTACAACTTGTGATTACACACAAATGAGGGGGGAATTAAACAGGCTAAACTCTCTAAATACATACAGGGTGCATTTCTCTGTTTTCCTTCTTTCCTGTGCAAGAGTTCAGGTCCACTTTAAAGGGGAACTGTAGCGAAAAGAGGGAAGGTGGGGGGGGGGGGGAGATCAATACATTGCAAAGTGAGAAGTTACTTAATAATAATAATAATAATAATATGTTGTTGTTGTCCTGTCCAGGCAGTTACACACTCAGGAAGTGTGTATACAATGGCCTCAATTCACGAAGATCATGCTGGAGATAATGGGCCATATGCAATTCACTTTTCACCTGAGTTTTCTCCTAGGAGATAACTTTTAATTCTCAATTGAAAATACCTTTGAAGCACTTTTCAACTAAAAAAAAGTACCAAATAGTAGGTGAAAAAGTACTATCAAAATTATTTTGAGTATTCTCTTGCATTCTGGTGGCTTAAATGCATATTATTGACAAGTTTAAAAATCTCACCTAGGGAGAAAACGCAGGAGAAAAAGTTAATTGCATATGGGTCAATAAGGCAAGAGAAAACTTGCCTCCACACAGTGAGTTATCTTATCTCTTCTTTCCATAAGTTACCTCCTCTGTAGTTAGTTTCACACGCAGTTAATTAACAGCCTGTCTTTAACTTAGAATTCTGGAGTTATTTTAAGGATTGAAGAGTTAACTTTAGGTTTGCCTGAGGTAAAATGTTTCCTGAACACTACATGCCTTATCACCATGGTGATAACTGTAGAAACGTTATTAAAGACAGGAGATAAGCTTAGTGAATTGAGGCCAATGTTTTAATCACTTCAGTGTCGGTGTCTCAGATTACAGCCTGGAATCCCTTTCAATAGGGGTGCTGTGGCTGTGCAGACTGAACACATTTACTTACATAATTACAGTACATAACTAAAGTAACGGGGAAAAAAATAGTTAAAGAGGAGCTGTTAGGTATAAGGTCTCAGAGAAAAATAAACACATATATCAGTAGCTAAAGATTGGCTGTACCTACATTACATATGCATTTCACTGTCCACGTTTTGGATTTCACAGAATTTGTATATAGTATATGCAGAGAATGATGCTCCTGACAGCTCATGGCAGGCTCCATGTTTTTCTGTCAAATGTGTCGTCATGTCCTCCTTGCTTCCTGATCACAGAAAAGCTCGTACTGAATAACAGTGTGCAGTGAATATTAATGAGCCATGTGGCTAGGAACAATAGCTGACTCCTGCAGTGTACTCTGCCCAGAGATTTATCAGTGCTACGCGCTGGACTGATTACAAGCTGCTGTAACGTCTCATTAGCAGCCGAGGGGAGGGCCCCCAGAATGCTTTGCAGTATAGTATGCGGCTTGCGTCCTGCTTGGGTCTACAGCTTTGCTGATAAGCACACATCAAAGGTAAGGAGAGATTTTTATCTTCACTAATGCCTTTTTGGCTTCCTTCTAAACTGTTTAACACAGGAGAATAGAGGTTTAAATTAGCTTCTGCAGCCTGACAGTTACTCTTTAAGTAAAATTAGTAACCCTAACCCTTCACCTTTCTCCACCTTAACCCTAACCTTTAACTCTACCTTCCCAGCCCTTTACTCCTAACTTGAAACCCTTAACCTCCCCCTTAACCCCTAACCCATCACCTCCCCCCTTGACTCCTAACCTTAAACCTTAACCTCCCCCCTCCTTAACCCTAACCCTTCACCTCTCAACTCAACTCTTAACCTCCCCCTTCTTAACCTTAACCCCTAACCTTGACCTCCGTGCCCCCCTCCTTAATCCTAAACCTTAATCCCCTCTTAACTCCTAACCTTATCCCCTCTGCCCCTTCCTTAATCCTTAACCACTTGAGGACCGTGGGGCTTTACCCCTCCTTAAGGACCAGACCCTTTTTTTCCATTCAGACCACTGCAGCTTTCACGGTTTATTGCTCGCTCATACAACCTACCACCTAAATGAATTTTGGCTCCTTTTCTTGTCACTAATAAAGATTTCTTTTGGTGCTATTTGATTGCTGCTGCGATTTTTACTTTTTATTATATTCATCAAAAAAGACATGAATTTTCTGTGCTGACATTTTTCAAATAAAGTAAAATTTCTGTATACATGCAGCACGAAAAATGTGGACAAACATGTTTTTGATTAAAAAAACCCCATTCAGCCTATATTGATTGGTTTGGGTAAAAGTTATAGCGTTTACAAACTATGGTGCAAAAAGTGATTTTTCCCATTTTTGAAGCATCTATGACTTTTCTGACCACCTGTCATGTTTCATGAGGGTCTAGAATTCCAGGATAGTATAAATACCCCCCAAATGACCCCATTTTGGAAAGAAGACATCCCAAACTATTCACTGAGAGGCATGGTGAGTTCATAGAATTTATTTTTTGTCACAAGTTAGTGGAAAAATGACACTTTGTGACAAAAAAGAAAAAGTTTCCATTTCTGCTAACTTGCGACAAAAAAAAATGAAATCTGCCACGGACTTACTATGCTCCTCTCTGAATACCTTGAAGTGTCTACTTTCCAAAATGGAGTAATTTGTGGGGTGTGTTTACTGTCCTGGCATTTTGGGGGGTGCCTAATTGTAAGCACCCCTGTAAAGCCTAAAGGTGCTCATTGGACTTTGGGCCCCTTAGCGCAGTTAGGCTGCAAAAAAGTGCCACACATGTGGTATTGCCGTACTCAGGAGAAGTAGTATAATGTGTTTTGGGGTGTATTTTTACACATACCCATATTGGGTGGGAGAAATATCTCTGTAAATGACAATTGTTTTTTTTTTTTTTTTTACACACAGTTGTCCACTTACAGAGATATTTCTCCCACTCAGCATGGGTATGTGTAAAAATACACCCCCAAACACATTATACTACTTCTCCTGAGTACGGCGATACCACATGTGTGGCACTTTTTTGCACCCTAACTGATCTAAAGGGCCCAAAGTCCAATGAGTACCTTTAGGATTTCACAGGTCATTTTTGTTTCAAGACTACTCCTCACGGTTTAGGGCCCCTAAAATGCCAGGGCAGTATAGGAACCCCACTAATGACCCCATTTTAGAAAGAAGCCACCCCAAGGTATTCCGTTAGGAGTATGGTGAGTTCATAGAAGATTTTATTTTTTGTCACAAGTTAGCGGAAATTGATTTTAATTGTTTTTTTTCACAAAGTGTCATATTCCGCTAACTTGTGACAAAAAAAAAATTTCTATAAACTCACCATACTTCTAATGGAATACCTTGGGGTGTCTTCTTTCTAAAATGGGGTCATTAGTGGGGTTCCTATACTGCCCTGGCATTTTAGGGGCCCTAAACCATGAGGAGTAGTCTTGAAACCAAATGTCGCAAAATGACCTGTGAAATCCTAAAGGTACTCATTGGACTTTGGGCCCCTTAGCGTACTTAGGGTGTAAAAAAAGTGCAACACGTGGTACCGCCGTACTCAAGAGAAGTAGTATAATGTGTTTTGGGGTGTATTTTTACACATACCCATGCTGGGTGGGAGAAATATCTCTGTAAATGACAATTTTTAAATTTTTTTTTTTTTTTTACACACAATTGTCCATTTACAGAGAGATTTCTCCCACCCAGCATGGGTATGTCTAAAAATACACCCCAAAACACATTATACTACTTCTCCTGAGTACGGCGGTACCACATTTGTGACACTTTTTTACAGCCTAGGTGCGCTAAGGGGCCCAACGTCCTATTCACAGGTCATTTTGAGGCATTTGTTTTCTAGACTACTCCTCACGGTTTAGGGCCCCTAAAATGCCAGAGCAGTATAGGAACCCCACAAGTGACCCTATTTTAGAAAGAAGACACCCCAAGGTATTCCGTTAGGTGTATGGTGAGCTCATAGAAGATTTTATTTTGTCACAAGTTAGTGAAAAATGACACTTTGTGAAAAAAAAACAATTTTCGCTAACTTTTGACAAAAAAATAAAATCTTCTATGAACTCGTCATACCAACAGAATACCTTGGGGTGTCTTTTTTCTAAAATGGGGTCACTTGTGTGGGGTTCCTATACCGCCCTGGCATTTTACGGGCCCAAAACCGTGAGTAGTCTGGAAACCAAATGTCTCAAAATGACTGTTCAGGGGTATAAGCATCTGTAAATTTTGATGACAGGTGGTCTGAGGGGGCGAATTTTGTGGAACCGGTCATAAGCAGGGTGGCCTCTTAGATGACAGGTTGTATTGGGCCTGATCTGATGGATAGGAGTGCTAGGGGGTGACAAGAGGTGATTGATGGGTGTCTCAAGGTGTGATTAGAGGGGGGAATAGATGCAAGCAATGCACTGGCAAGGTGATCAGGGCTGGGGCCTGAGGGCGTTCTGAGGGTGTGGGCGGGTGATTGGGTGCCCTAGGGGCAGATAGGGGTCTAATCTGATGGGTAGCAGTGACTGGGGGTGATTGATAGGTAATTAGTGGGTGTTTAGGGTAGAGTACAGATGTAAACACTGCACTTGGGAGGTGATCTGACGTCGGATCTGCGGGCGACCTATTGGTGTGGGTGGGTGATCAGATTGCCCGCAAAGGGGCAGGTTAGGGGCTGATTGATGGGTGACAGGGGTTGATTGACGGGTGATCAGGGGGGATAGAGGCATACAGTACAGGGGGGGGGGGGGTCTGGGGAGAATCTGAGGGGTGGGGGGTGATCAGGGGGCAGTTTAGGGAATAAAAAAAAAGTGTCGACAGATAGACAGGCAGTGACTGATGGGTGATTAGGGGGGTGATTGGGTGCAAACAGGGGTCTGGGGGGTGGTCTGAGGGGTGCTGTGGGCGATCAGGGGGTGGGGGGGGGGGGAAATCAGTGTGCTTGGGTGCAGACTAGGGTGGCTGCAGCCTGCCCTGGTGGTCTCTCGGACACTGGGACAACCAGGGCAGGAGGCAGCCTGTATAATAGGCTTTGTATTGGCAGATTTCTTCCTTCCTCCGCCCGCCGGCGCTGCTAAGTGGCCGGCGAGCTGGAGGCTAAATCCCCGGCCATCGATCCCCGGCGGAGGATCGCGTCGTGGATGACGCGATCGCTCCACCCATGCCCGTACAAGTACTTGAGCACTCAGCATGTGAAAAAAACCTAATCCCCCCCCCCCCCCCCCTTCCTCCTCCCCTCTGCCTCTGAAATCAATGGCTAGTAACACCACCACCACCTCCTGCTCTTCCTGCCCAGACTGAGCTCCCATGAGCCCTTGCTACTGCCAAGGCTCTCTGAAAACCTGTGGGCGTGGTTTATTTAGTTTATAGGGAATTAGAGTATTAAAACAAAAACAAAAAAGTATTTGGCTTGAGGAATGCCCTATAAACAATAGGAAAGGAACAGAATTATGCAATGAGTAAAAGTTCACCTCGGATCCACTTTGAGGGAGTGGGAGGGGGGGTAGAGGTTAACAATGGGTTAAGGCTAAGGTTAGGAGTTAAGGGGGGGGGGGGTTAAGGGTTAGGTTGGGGAGGGAGGATAAGGGTAGGAGTTAAGGGGGGGGGGGGAGGAGGTTGGTTAAGTTTGGGATGAAGGAGGGGGGTTTAAGGGTTGCTTATTTTAGTAAACTATTTGTTTTTCCTGTGTTTTTAGTTTTGTACTGTAATTTATTATGTAAGTAAATGTGTTCATTATGCACCTAATAGCCACAGCACCTTTATTGAAAGCGATTCCAGGCTGCAATCTGAGACTGATGCAGAAGGGATTGAAACATTGTATACATATGCTGCTGCTGAAGAGATTGAAACATTGTAACTTTTCCTGTGTGTGTAAATGCCTGGATGGCATAATACGAAAGTACCAGTTAGGCCTCGTTCACATCATTTAGCACAGATGGCTGTGCGATTGCAACGCGTCGGATCGCACGACATCTGCGCTACTATGTACTGCGCTGCAGATCCCATTCATTAAAATGAATGGGATCTGCGCTGCGATTCCCAAAAATGCATGCAGCACGTGATAGCGCAATAGCGCTACTGTGCAGCACATATAACGGTAGAAGGGCTGTCTATGCCCTTCTACCGTTCTTGCGTGTCGCACACTATATGCGCTTCCAAAATGCGCACGGCAACGTATATAGTCTGAACGAGCCCTTAAAAAATAGAAAAGAGATCAAGAAAATGATTGATATCTGCCATGTAGTTCAGATTGTGTGATCCACAGACTGCACGGCATCTATACTACTGGCAGACATGAAAAAAATGGCACCAACTGCCATTATCTATAACCACACTCCCAATAATGCGATAGGCTAAAACATTTTATAGTTATACATATGCACAGAGGGAGATGCTGGTTTCTTGGCAGTTGGAAACAGCTGTTATTTTCCCACACTGCAACAAGGTTTACAGAGCCTAGGTGCTGAAATCACACTGTTTACCACAATTTCAGCCATACAAATGTCCCTGATCTATTCCAGAAAAGGTAAATATTTCGGTACTTGTGTATTATCCCGTCTAGCAGGACAGCTCGTCCGTTAGACAGGCTTAAAAAGTCTGCACTGTGTTTCTTTAGCAGCTGATTCATCACAGATCAGCTGCTCTGTTTGTTCTGCACGCCTAATGACTTAACGAGCTGAAAGACGTTTGTGCTGGGTGAAAGGAGAGGGTGTCCCGTGAATTTCTATCACATCTTAATTAGCCACTTAGCTAGAAAGCAGTTCCTTTGACACGAAGGCTCTGAAGTCCGTCCTCCTCCCTCCTCTCAATGGGCTTCAGATGGCTTTTTGATCCTTTTTTTTCCACACAAAACAAACGCCAAACCCCCCTCAAAGGACGGAGACATGAAAGCGCCCGGGCCGCCCCGCTGTCATGAGGAAAGCTGTGTTATTAGCCCCTCTAGCAGAACGGCTCGGGAGCAGCAGCTGATCTGTGGTGAATCAGCTGATCAGGTAACAGAGTGCAGACTTTTTCAGCCTGTCTAGCTGGTGCTCACACAATCCTTACTGGGCATATGTGTGTAATATTGTGAGTGTACAAAGAAGCATTTCATACTCTACTATAAGAAAACACATTTTGTCTCGAGCAGAGTATTACAGCAATCATTAACATTGAAAGATCTACATTTTTACCTTTACATTGACTCATGATTTATTGCTCTCCTTTCACCCAGCACAAACGTCTTTCAGCTCGTTAAGTCATTAGGCGTGCAGAACAAACAGAGCAGCTGATCTGTGATGAATCAGCTGCTAAAGAAACACAGTGCAGACTTTTTAAGCCTGTCTAACGGACGAGCTGTCCTGCTAGACGGGATAATACACAAGTACCAATATTTCTTATGGGAGAGGGGTATCAGCTACTGATTGGGATGAAATTCAGTCCTTAGTTACTGTTCCTCTTTAATACATGTGCAGTCAAACGCATTATTGACTGGCTGAATGGGGCTGTTCTAGCGGTAATGCTTAGTGGTAGTCAGTGGGAACAGGCCCATAAATTGGAACCATAGTCAAAAGCTACGCACACCAGCTAGAAACTCTAACGAGGTGGCCAATAACGACCACGTCTGATGAGATTCTAGGGTGTGCACAGATGCCCCTGATTCATTGTTCTCCTCACTAGTGTTAACATGTTCAAATTTGGAACCTGGTTCTAAATTCTCTGGAATGAAAATCTGAATCCTAATGCCACTTCTGGCTGCTGCGCTCCACATCTCATTCCAGTTCTCCAATACATCCTCTTTCACAGCTGGAAGGAGGAAGTATCGGAGAGCTGGAACGAGAGACTGCTGCAGGCAGAGGCAGTGTCAAGGGTGAGCTAACATGAAGCAGGTGCTTTCAGCGCTAAGCCCCAAAACTAGGTGCTGCCACTGCAGTAATGTTCTACTGCGTGGGTCGCATAACGGTAACTTGGGTTTCTGGTAATTGCCGAACCCCTAATTATATCTGCCTCCAAGTTGCGACGACTCGGAGGGGGAATGGTATTTTATGCCGTCGGGATTTGAGCTGCAGCATGGTGAGCTGTCATTCGGCTCACCCTGCGCCTAGCTCTCCGGTGTCATATATATACACAATCTAACACCGGCTGACCTGATCCATTTGTGTAAAGATTCAGGTTCTGATTTGGAATGAGGTTTGGATTCAAACGCTATTCCCCGCTCTGACGCTCCTCACGTGCTGCTCCATCTTTCCTCCTCCTCCCTGAGAGTTACGGCTATTGATTGCAAGCCACATGATACACACTGCCCTCTGGTCTTTATTTTATAGGAAATGTGGCTTTTTATTGCTACTCTCCTCTAGTTCCACCACTTGTTTAAAGGATACCTTAGCGCTCTGACATTTAAAAACTGGGGGGGGGGGGGGATTACGCGCATGTGTAGGATTCTCACTTCATGCCCATCCGCTCCCCCTGTCCCCATCTGTTACGTTTTTAAAAGCGCCCTCCCCCAAGCTATTTCCTGGTTGCACTGCTCTCTGAACCTCCCGACCAGGAAGTAGCTTTGGGGGGCTATTAAAACATGACCCAGGGGAGCAGTAGGCATAAGGAGGGCATCCTACACATGCCTGCTCCCCCTTGTTTTTACATTTGTCAAAGCCCTATGGTATCCTTCAAGGCTTGAAATTTGATGTACATTTTAATGTATTTTTCTGTTAAATGCTACATGGGACTCTGTCATATAACTATCACATAAAATGTTTTAACTTTGTCTCCTCTGAAACAAACCTGTTGGTATATGTAAAATGCCCTGCCTATCAAAATACTTTATGCTGGATACACACGGGGGGTTCCCGCACTCTATTTCCCGCTCGATTATTTCCGAGCATTTCCGATCACGTTTCGATGATTGATACGTTGATTCTCATGTAAAGTATGCCAAATCGACCTAAAAAAGTGAATCGGACATGTCGGAAATAATCGAACGGCCGGAAATCGAGCGGGAACTCAAGTGCAGGAACGCACCGTGTGTATCCAGCATTAGTCTAGTAAGTCCTGTGATTCAGAGAGTCCAGCCAGGCTGTAGAGTCAGCATCAGCAGGTTTCCTTTTCAGTAGAACAATTCATAGCCTAACTAGATAGTGCTGAGTGAAGTCCACATTCTCTCTCCTTTCCTGTAAACAAGCTTTCACTGACCATAATTTGTAAGGCCTGGCACACACCATGCAATTTTCCCATCATCTGTATTACAGATAATTACTAGAACATTAGTAGCAAAGAAAATATTCTCATATTTTTATTTTCAGTTATATAGTTATTTTTATAACATTGCATCATTCTCCAATATTTGCAGTCTACACAATACTCAGCATTCTAAATGATTTTACAGAGCAGTCTGAACTTTTGAACCCTTCTCTGCCCAGAAAAATAAAATACTTTGACAGACTTCAGAAAACTGGCTTCAGAACACAGAGCTCTCTGCAGCTCAATGGCAATTTGCATAGATAACTGGAGTTTCTTAACTCTTCCTGTACTGGAAACAACATTAGACTTATGCCTCTGCTCCTAATGTTTTATTTCTTAGCTGTACTACACATACAAATCATTATATCATTTTTTTTTTCAGTTCAGTGTTGCAGCCCTGAAGTGCTTTGTCCACCAGGAGAAAAGTGCAATGTAAATGTTCTGTCCTGTGTTCACAATTAGTGCTGACCCACATTGCAAACGTGGTAATATATTTGGGGGCTTTTCAAAAACTGGGCAAGTTGGTGCCTTAGACTTCCATGTAAAGTACTTGAAATGTGAAAAACTTGGTTTTAAAGGCAAAATTCCTGTCAGGATTTTGGCAATTCAGATCACCCCTACTGGAGAGAGGTTTTCTCACTGTTATTTTATATTGCAGGTAGCATTGATGAGGACGTTGTAGTCATTGAAGCTTCATCTACCCCCCAAGTCCCTGCCAACAATGAAGAAATCAATGTTACATCTACTGACAGTGAAGTGGAAATAGTGACAGTTGGTGAAACTTTCAGGTGAGATTTGTAAAGTTCAAAATAAATTACTCTATTTGCAACATTAAAAATCATGTTTTCTCTGTGGGAAATGTGCTTTAAAGCGAACCTGTACTGAGTAAAATTATTTAAAATAAACATATGAGGTAACTTCAAATGAACATTACATAGTTACCTTGCCATCAGTTCCTCTCAGAAGCTCACTATTTTCTTCTAACAATAATCCCTTCCAGTTCTGAGAACATTTTGTCAAAACTGAAATATATCAGTTGCTGTCAGTTACAGCTGAGAGGAGAACTGATGTGTCCATGTTTCCCTATGGCTCAAGTGGGCGATATTACAGTTTAACTGTGTACTGACCAGGAAGCTGTTATGTGGTAATGGCCATTTTCATAATGGAGGATGGAGAATTCCATTGATCACAGTGGACATGCAGGACACAGGAGAGGAGAAAGAGATTGAGTAGACTACACAGCAGGTAAGTATACCATGTGTATGGTTACTTTGACTTTTAATTTTCAGTACAGGTTTTCTTTAAGCCAGAAAATGTTTTATAGTATAGTGGCATGTCCTGTTTTGGATTTAGCAAGTTGTGTTCTTTTCAAAAGTTGTAAAATATGATTTGGAATCATATCACCTATAGCCTTTTAAAGTGAAGGTTTACCGGATTAAAAAAGAAAGTCAGATACTCACCTAAGGAGAGGGAAGGCTCGGTCCTAATGAGCCTTCCCCCTCCTCTCCCGGTGCCCGGTCCCGCGCAGGATCCCCCGTGGCAGTATTCGACCAGTTCGGTCAAATACTGCCACTTCCGTATGCCTTCGGGAGCTTTTGGGAGCACTCGGGCTCCCGATGACGCGACTGCTCCATACGCATGCGCGAGCGCCCTCTATGACGCACTCGCGCGTACGTAGTATGGAGCGGCCTGTCTTCGGAAGCCCGAGTGCTCCAGGAGACCTCCGAAGTCCCGGCGGCGGACGCGAACGGGGGAGCCAGCGCAGCACCAAGGGCACTGGGAGAGGAGAGGGAAGGCTCATTCGGACCGAGCCTTCCCTCTCCTTAGGTGAGTATCTGACTTTTTTCTTTTTTAATCCGGGACCCATTGGCTTTAAAGCCTTATTTTACCTTGTGAGGAGCACTGCAACTAAGTCGAGCCTTGCCTCCCTGTCACTGAACTGCATCCTAGATCTAAACTTGCTGAGTTTCTATTCCCAAGACAGTGCTGGGGCTCTGCAGAAGTTGATTTGAGTGCTTTTGTAGTTGCTTGCCTCATATTGCAAGTAGTGTTTGTGGAATGAGGGTTGCATGTTAGTCTAGTTCGCACTTGAGCTTTGATATTTAAAGATAACCTAACTTCTCATTTTTTTGTTAACTGTGCAGCTGTGCTATTACATTGGCATGGCAATGTCCTCCCTTAAAGTGGTAACACAGGGAAGTGCTCTGACATCCATGCCCTACCCTTTATTAAGTTAAATAGCACTCAGGCAACTGCTTTTGTAAATCCACGAAGGAGAGAATGGGCTGCTTGGCAAGGCCTGCAAGGAAAGTGAAAAGATGAGTTTCTGGTAGCAATGTGAGCAAATTTATGTAATCTATGGATTGTAATAATCTGCACTTCCATGCCATATTTCTGGCATTATTCAACAGTGAAAGAATGGATGCAACTAACCTATGCACAGTCAAATGCAATGTAAAAAAAAAGTAAATATTTTCACTTTGCTTGCTGTATTATGTAAGGCCTCATTTACATTAGACAACACAGATGACCATGTGATCGGAACGCAACGCACGCCCATCTGCTTTGCCATGCGCTGCTGATCCTATTCATTACAGTGAATGGAATCAGTGCTGCGCTTTGCCAAAAAATGTGTGCAATAGTGCATCGCACTGCTGCACAGCGCATACAATCTGAACGTCAGGAGTGCTGTCTATGCACTTCTGACATTCTTGTGTGTTGTACACCATATGTGCTGCCGAAATGTGAACAAGGCCCAACTATACTAAAAACGTAAGATGTGTGCAAACGAGTTATAGGTTTCACTCATCAGGATTGACGTTAATCCTGCGGTTGACACGGGTACAACCCCGGAGCAGTGTGCATTTCTATACTGTCTACATTTCTATACAAATCCCAGCACCTCTGTTAACATTGTGTTGGGATACTGTTGAAGGATTTTAGTTTTTGCCTAGAGATTTTTTCCAAGGATATGTCTACATGTATCTGTTTACTAGCTGAACAATATATTTCTGGTATATGACCGGTTTGTTGGTGACTGTTGCATTCCACTGAAGGCTTCAGCTGCTGATGCAATTTGAGATCTGAAAGTTGCACGTTATACACACCAGGTTCAGACATTAAAATCCATCCAATTATATCAGAACTTGATCTTCCCAACTGGGAAGTGTCTGCCATCGACAATTACAGTGGCTTGTGCCACAAGCATGTAGTGATTGGCTATTCAAGCTGGATCATTGTATCAATACAATTTTCAATGTAGTCAAGAAGCTCCTGAAATATGTACTGCTTCAGCAGCTATTTCACAGGACACTGGTTACAGGACACCTGAAGTGAGCGGTATATGGAGCCTGCCATATTTTATTTTAAATAATACTAGTTGCCTGGCAGCCCTGCTGATCTATTTGGCTGCAGTAGTGTCTGAATAACACCAGAAACAAGCATGCAGATAATCTTGTTAGATAGCAGACTCACCTGATCTGCTGCATGCTTGTTCAGGGTCTGTCTAAAGGTATTAAGGTGCATACACACGCACAACAGCAGCCAACGACTGGTCCGTCGGCACCTCCCACTGGGCGGGTTTTCAGCAGACTGTAGTGCGTGTGTACGCACTGTCGGCAGACTGATCAGGCTGTTCCTGAACGATCCGCCTGGCTTATCTGTCCACCGACAGTGCGTACGCACGCACTACAGTCTGCTGAAAACCCGCCCAGTGGGAGGTGCCGACGGACCCGTCATTGGCTGCTGTCGTGCGTGTACGCACCTTTAGAGGCAGAGGGTCAGCAGGACAGCCTGGAAACTGGTATTGCTTTTAAAGGAAACAAATGTCAGCCTCCATGTTCCTCTCACTTCAGTTGCCCATTAAGCATTCTTTCTGATTTAACCTGAGTATACAGCAATATGTGAGCAATAGTTTGAAACAAAAGCCTGTCTGTTTTAGAGGTGTGTGTCACACAGGTTGCATTCTGGGAGACTCTAAGTGGAATTTGTGAATTGAGTCATGTCATACGTGTTGAAATGTGGATAGCTGATTTACTTTCAGACCACTCTGGGTTTGGACCTAAAGCACAAACCATGTTTAATTGTTTACTATGTGCTTTTTTTGTTTTAAACTACTTAAAATAGTTTATACAATATAGACCAATTTGGTAACAATAGCTACAGGAATCTCTTGCGTTTAAATTCAAAATCTCTCACGTCCGTAAATAGCAATTTATAATGAGCACCAGTCCTTAAAGTGTACTTGGGAATTGGGAACAAAAGTGAAATTGGGAACAAATTGCAAACAAAAGCTATGGGTGGATTCCTATTCAAATGTCACTTGTTAATATTTCTTATGCTATTTTAACTTGCTTTGACCCTGTGCTATAAATGCACACATGCTTCATGGGGGTTCAGGAGAGTAACCCCT
Organism: Hyperolius riggenbachi; assembly: GCF_040937935.1. Classification (NCBI taxonomy): domain Eukaryota; kingdom Metazoa; phylum Chordata; class Amphibia; order Anura; family Hyperoliidae; genus Hyperolius; species Hyperolius riggenbachi. Next base: position 197,531,628 of record NC_090648.1, read on the forward strand.
TTTGTGTATGGACGAATGTCAGATTTTACTGTTGGCTGATATCTACACTAGATAATCCTCACCTGAGACTATTGTTTGGGACCATGGCAAATCACTACACGATAATTATTATTATTTATTGAATTTATAAAGCGGCAACATATTAAGCAGCGCTGGTAATTGAAAATCATGGTTCTCCTTTTCTTTGTACAGCAGCATACCTTCCCTGTTCAGCATCCGTCATTCTTTCTCTCCACAGGACAACAAATGCTGCTCAACTGAACAGCGTGTCTTTACGGCTCTCATTATCAAAACTTTCACCCTTAAACCCCATCTACACGATACGATTCTTTGTGCGATTACATTACGATTCTATTTACGATCCAATTAAATGTGACATGTCCGATCAGGATTCGATTCAATTTGATTTGCCATTGTTTTGCAATGGCAAACCGAATTGAATCTAATCGAATTCCGATCGGACATGTCAGATTTAATTGGATTGTAAATAGAATCGTAATCTAATCGCACAAAAGAATTGTATCGTGTAGATTGGGCTTAACAGCTGATGATTGAATCTGGCTATAGATGTAAATCTCGTCTGTCTTTGCACTGGTGGTTTCTGTACAAAATAAGCATTTTACTACTACTGCTACTAATAATAATGTTCTTGTTTTTAACAAATCGTAAAAAAGTATGTTATGAACCCAAATGTGCAAAAAGACAAAGAATGCCTCTGTGCTACTGTGATCTTATGTCTGTGGCCAGCATCAGAATACCTGGAAATGTGAGCTGAATAGCTCCAAGGTTTTTAGTAAACATTCCATTTGTGTCAGTGTGAAGTGGAAGAGGCCCAGATAATTTGGAACTTGCTATGGTATAAACAGACGGAGTATTTTCCACAGGCTCCTGAAATTTGCTTGGTGTGCAGTTTCCCTCTCGCACACAAAGCAAATTAAATGAAAGCATTTATTTAACCCACTTGCTGACAAAGGCTGAACAGCATGAACGCATATGTATACTCTGCTGTGTACAAAGGCATTCTATGCTAATATGCATACATTTTTAGTCCAGTACAATTGAGTAACTTTTGTTCCTTGTGTATAGCACAAACCTCATTTATTCTGATAGTACCCTACACTATATAGTGATTAGAGTGCAGGGGGAGTTCAGCATTGTTTTAAGCAATTCTCTCATACTGTAGCTTGCAGTCTGAAAGGCCAGTCAGTAGTTTAAATATATACTAGGCAAGTCCCCTGGCAGGGAATGGGACTCGATTCCTTTGGCAACCGTGCAAGGCCGATGCTGCACAGAAACGCCTTTAAATGATACCCGAGGTGACGTGACAGGATGATACACATGTGTATGTACAGTGCCTAGCACACAAATAACTATGCTGTTCTTTTTTTCTTTCTCTGCCTGAAAGAGTTAAACATCAAGTATGTAAGTGGCAGCTCCTGTCTGAGTCAGGACTGGGTCAACTATAAAACACTTTCCTAGCAGAAAATGGCTTATGAGCGCAGGAAAGAGATAAAAAGGGTCTATAGTTCATAGATTTTGGCTGTGGCATACTTCAATGAATGTGTCATTGAGCAAAAACAATAAAACTGTAAAAACTGAAAAAGTAGATTTAAATATGAAATAAAACTGTGGAATATCTTAAGTCATTTTAGGAGGAGGATAGATATAATTTTGTTTCATTAGTTTTTCACCTCGGTTATCCTTTAAGGCTAGCGATGTGTTCTATTGCTATGCATGGGAGGAGAGGGCCAGTGGTGCATCTCATGGTGGGCGGGGTGAGTGAACACAACAACAGTGCTCTCAGCCAGTTCAATCCGCCAGGCTAATTATTGACCAAGGCGTGGGAACTGCAGTTCACGTGCTAGATTGTCAGCTTAGGTGGTTATCAGCTGCCTCAGCAGTTTCATCTTCTTATGCCTAGGCGTATAAGATGCACTTAGATTTAGATGACACAAACCAGGGAGAAATATAATAAACCTGGTGTCCAGGAGTGTCTTGTAGATGTTCTCCCCAATTATTGTGTGCCCCTCGTACATCATGTATACTCCTGTGCCCTTTCTGTCCCCAATGTCACCTCTGCTTCCCCTGTGCCGTTTTCTGCTCCCCCCTGAATAATTGAAAGCAGCAGCAACAGACAGGCTCACCTAATCCATCGAAGCCTGCGGCGATCAGAGATCTCTCCTCTCACTCACTGTTCCCCTAGTGTTCATCAACAGAAGCCATCACTAAGGGAACAGTGTGAGATAGGAGAGGTGTATTTGGAATATAAGATGCAGGGTCTTTTTTCCCTCCATTTTTGGGGAAGAAAATGTGTTATAGTCCAAAAAATAACTTTTTTTAGATGCATCTAAAATGTTTCTCCACCAATGCCTGATTAGGCATTGAATTTAAAGAAAAAATACATCAATTTGTAGATTGTTAGAACCGTTTCAGTTGATTTTTCAATACTCTACCATCTTAGCAAACTACAGTGAAAAATTGCTGTGGTTGTTTTGTGCATGGGCACCTTACAGATTGATCTGTAAAATAATGTACATATATATATATATATATATATATATATATATATATATATATATATATATGTATATATATATATATATATATATATATATATATATATATATGTATATGTATATATATGTATGTATGTGTGTGTATGTGTATATATATGTATGTACAGAGGGGCTGCAGCACACAACAGGAAAACAGTGACAGGGGCTCTTGGTTACGCTTTAACGCGCTTAAGCTCACCAACTGCGCCAAAGTGTCCCCAATCTGGTGAGTCCTACTCTACCATGCAAAATGCCAGTTTTTATAAGCAGTCTAGTGGGAACTAAACCAAAAACCCTAAAATGTCAACTAGATGGGAAAAAAGGAAATTTAAAAACACCTCACCCCTCACCCTTCACCTAGCTACCAAATGAACTCTCTTAACATGTGCAAAGCACTCATTTATATACTTAACTGTGCTAGAGGTGGGCGTGGTCATGCAGGCATATATATATATATATATATATATATATATATATATATATATATATATATATATATATATATATATATATATATATATATATATATATATATATATATATATATATATATATATATATATATATATATATATATATATATATATATATATATATATATATATATATATATATATATATATATATATTATAGTTTTGTATTGAGTCGGAAAGGATCCGTTTGTTGTCTAGTCTATTGCTGATTTTTGTCTGTTAGGGGGGACACTTTACCTTAATTCTGGAGTCTTTTAACCCTACTCTCTCTTCACAGATCTCGTTCTGCGCTTGGACACTCTCGATCTCATTGGGGGCAAAGTTCAAATTCTCAGACTGGAAGATCCCAGGATCACAGGAGTCGCAGTAGAGTTTCCACTGTTATACAGCCACTTAGGCAAAGTGCGACTGAGGTTGTGGACCTGACTGTAGATGAAGATGGTATGTCTTACTTTCCTACAATTTCATTGGAAATCAAAAACCTTGATTTCTACAGTAGAGTTGGTAATCCTTTCCTAAGCAAGATTCCCCCCCCCATTATGTCTCAATGACCATTCCTACTATATCTCTATTAGGAATGATCAATGAGGTTGAATGAAGTAATTCTGAGTTTATGCAGGGTTATGCAGTGTTTTATGCAGCTTGAAATGGACCAATCAAAGGAAACAAAGGTTGGATTTGATTGGTCTATTTTCAAGCGACATACATTTTGGTTATAAAATAGCGTAATCCTGCATCAATTGGGAATGATTTGCATCTTTTGACCATGCCTAAAATGAGCTTAGATAATGGGTTTTACTTAGAGGAATTTTAGCGAAAAGGGGGAAAAAATCAATTGCAAAGTGAGAGGTTAAAAAATAGAAAAGAGATCAAGTAATGACTGATATTCACCATGAAATTTGTTCATATTGTTTTAACCACAATCAGCCTGCACATAATTATCCTTACTGCTGGCAGACATGGAGAAAAGAAAATGGCACCAACTGCCATAATTAATAACCACACCCCCTAACAGTGTGATAGGCTAGAAAGCTTTTTTGTTTTGGGGGTTTTTTTGGATATAGATATACATATGCAGAAGGAGGTACTGGTTGCTTGGCAGTTGAAAACAGCGGTTATTTCCCACAATGCAATGAGCTTCACAGGCAGCAAACTGTCAGGACCACGGTCCTGACATCACACTGTGGGAGGGGTTTCACCACAATATCAGTCACACAAACTCCACACACACCTACCCTTCCCAGATGATCTATTAGAGGAAAGGTAAAGATTTCACGTGGGAGAGGGGATATTGGCTAATTTTCAATCCTTTGTTAGTTCCGCTTTAAATGTAAACTAAAGCCAAAGGAAAGTGCCCACCATATGTCAGTCATTGTAGTTAGAGGATTTTAAATCCTCTCATACCCAAGAGAGGCAAGGTGGAGCTGTCACTCTGCCTCATCTTATTGGGTTGAATGAAGGAGGGGTTTGTTCTCATTAGCTGGACCCAAAACAATGGAGGTGAATCGTAGGAGAGGGTCAGTGGCTGGGTTGAGTACTGGTTAAGGGCTCGGCCTCTGACACAGGAGACCTGGATTCGAATCTCTGTTCTTCCTGTTCAGTAAGGTGTCCTTGGGCAAGACTCCCTAACACTGCTTACTGCCTACTGAGAGCGCCCTAGTGGCTGCAGTTCCGGCGCTTTGAATCCTGAAGAAAAGCGCAATATAATCTGTGTCTTTCTGTCTTGAGGAAGGCGACGAGCAATAAATGCTGCATAAATGTGGGAATCTGCATAGTAATGCTACAGTAGATGGGTTAATCTAGGCTGCCAGCTTGGGGTGTGTCACTGAAGTCTCAGTGCGATCTCTCCTCATGGGTTTGTCTCTAGAATTGCTTGGAACTACAGCTCTGAGTAGAGTCACTGACTGATTTGTCTGATACTGTCTGTCTCTTGCTGCGGAGTTTGTTGCCCCCCCCCCCCCCCCCCGCAAACGCGGGTACTGCAGCATTCCTGACACGATTCAGCCTCAATTTTAAGTATAGGAAAGTGGAAAATCGCTCTAAAAAGCACTAGATCAGATTAATTTTCCTAGCGGGTTTTTTTTTTTTTTTTTTTTTTACAAAAGCTGTACACTTCAGCTATACTGTGCAAGAAATAAAAAATTGCTACACCAAAACGCTCCAACAATCGCTAGGCATAAATAGAAAGTCGCTAGGCACATGACTAGAATCGCTTAGAAAAATCACTTCTAAAAATGCTGAGCGTTTGCGATTATGCTAGTGATTTTAGGTGTGCACTGGCCCTGAATGTGGTTTTTACTTGAAGCCAATGTTGAGCAGTGTAGTGTGACATACTGTGCTTGAAATGTCATGATGGTGTGTCAGGACTTGAAAAAGTTGCATACCAGTGCATTAGAGAGAAACTTCTGGAGGCAGATTTGGAATGAGAAATTACAGGGCAGTCCCCCACACAGTGCAAAAGTTTCCTGGGCATCATTACTTAGCAACCATAGCTTAAACAGACTTTCAACTTCATTCTGTGATCTGTGTATGATATGGATACTGTGTGTAACCATCCCTAAAAATGTTTTTAAAACCTGTAACCATTCTGTATCACTTTCATGTCTACTTTCTGAGCTTTGTTAGCTGATTTTATTAGTAATGGATAAGGGGTACTCTGCTATTATTGGGGTTTATGGCAGCTTTTACAGTTGTATTCTTAATCCTACGGAATTGTGTACTATCTGAAAGGTATTTGCTTTTACCGCAAATGGCTAAACTCAAGCCTGTTTGGTATGTGGAATTTCTTTTGAAGTTGCAAGGCAAATTTAAAAGATCTTCACTTCAGGATATGGCGTTTTTTCTTCTTCTCTGTCATGCCAAGACATGAACAAAAATTGCTCTTCATTAGAGCTAGTGTGTGAAAGAAAAGTATATTAATAAATTGGGCAGAACATATTACTAGTTATAGATTCACAGATATATAATACAGGGCTTTGGAGAGGGAATCGAGGAGTCGGAGCAATGTTGGGTACCTGGAGTCAGTGGTTTCATAAACGGAGGAGACGGATAATTTTTGTACCCACTCCATAGCCCTGATATAATCACTACTTTTCTTTAACGCACTCCTGAATTGAGAGGAATATGGAGGCTACAAAATGTATTTCCTTATAAAACAATGTAAAATTACTGGGCTGTCCTGCTAATCTTCTATTTCTAATACTTTTCCTTATAGACCCTGAACAAGCATGCAGATCAGATGTTTCTGACTGGACTGGATTAGCTGCATGCTTGTTTCAGGTGTGTGATTCACACACTACTGCAGCCAAAGAGACCAGCAGGATGCCAGGTATTCTTTCATAGGAGATAAATCTGTCAGCCCCCATGTGCTTTTCACTTCAGGTGTCCATACTCAGCATAGGCATGTCTGATTAAAGGGCTCTGTGAGAGACATTGAAAGCTTAGTAAATTGCTAGATAAAAGTTGTTGGATGCACAATTTTCGACTAAAGGTGGTCATGCACTCATAAATTGCCTCTCGATGTGGCAAAATGATCAATGTGATCTGATTCTGATCAGAGAGGGATAGATCCCTGTCGCATTGATTTTCCATAGATTTCAAAACAAAATGTATTCAGAATCTATTGATCTGCTGCAATGCACTGCTCGATACAGTGCAACACTTTGGGCCATTGATGATCTGCTGCTCCTGCCGCACCCCTTATCGATGGAGATTTCTCATCTTGTCCAATTAAATGTTTTGACCGATTGTCAAAATAGATCAACATTAAAGAGGAACTCCAGTGAAAATAATGTAGTAAAAAAAGTGCTTCATTTTTTTTACCATAATTATGTATAAATGATTTAGTCAGTGTTTGCTCATTGTAAAATCTTTCCTCTCCCCGATTTACATTCTGACATTTATTACATGGTGACATTTTTACTGTGGGCAGGTTATGTAGCTGCTCCTAGATGTTTTGGCTGTTAGAGACAGCTGTAAACAGCTAATCCCTGTCTGTGAACATTGTTACATTGTGGCAGTTTGCCCAGAGTACCGTGGTGCTCAGAGCTTCTTGTGGGAGGGGTTTCAGCACAAAATCAGTCATACAGCGCCCCCTGATGGTGTGTTTGTGAAAATCATTATATTTCTCATGTAAAAGGGGGGTATCAGCTACTGATTGGGATAAAGTTCAATTCTAGGTTGGAGTTTCTCTTTAAATATGATCAGACATGTTGGTAATTAAACGGGAAAATCGATGTCTGTATAGCCTGCTTAACAAGCAACATCTGCAAATGTGACATACAGCATTTCTACACATAAAGCAACAATATGGTCGTTCAGAACATTACAGAATGTGGAGTAACGGACTGTGAATATTCATTTAACGTGTGTGCGCGTGCAACATTAAACCACCATTATTGATCTAACCATATTTGTACACGCAACTGTTTAAATGGATCCGCCAGGATATATCATTTGTTGTGCCCAAGAACCGTTGTTGGTCATTGGGAGAACTTAATTTATGTATTGTAGCCATGGCTACCGGTTGTCATTTACATACTTTCACTTTTTTCTACAGACCCTACGGTTGTGCCTACTACCTCTGGCAGAATAGAGTCCCCATCTATCAGCACTATTTCCAGTAATACGTCTACCTCAGAGCCGGCCTCTGATGCTGTTTCAGGACTCTCTGGTTCTCTGCCTTCCACAGTGTCTGAGTCCCCTTCGGTTGCCACCAGTGGCAGTACTACAAGTATTACATCAGGTCAGTTAGTAATATCTTAGTCTTTCATCACAGTAATGCTTTTTTGTGAAAAGCACAGATAGGAAATTAGATCACCATGGCTGACACTAAGATAACACCCTGGGCTCCCAAAATAGTTTACTTATTGCTGAGGGCAGTGGTCATGCTTGTGTAACTTTGTATAACCTAGTTTACTGTAACTTTAAAAGGAAATCTGAGGTGAGAGGGATATGGAGGCTGCCATATTTATTTCCTTTTTTAAACCATGCAAGTTGCCTGGCTGTCCCCCTCATCCTGTCTCTCTAATACTTTTAGCCATAGACTCTGAACAAGCATATGCAGATCAGGTGTTTCTGACTGAAGTCTGACTGAATTAGCTGCATGCTTGTTTCACAGTTGGGACTCAGACACTACTGAAGTCAGGAAACAGCAGGACTGCCAGACAACTGGTATTTTTTAAAAGGAAATATGGCAGCCTCCATAACACACTCACCTCGGGTTCACTTTAAGCTGTAAAAAGCCAAGTTGAATTTACAGCAAGGTACTTGCTTAAAAATGCTGTAAAGTAAAGACCATAAATAATCGTCATGTTTTTATTAAACTTATAGATGATACCAGGACTACTGGCACTAGTACAGATAGTGGCCCACCAGCATTGCCAAGATTACCATCTTGCTGCCCTGAGCATTCACCTTGTGGAGGATCTTCTCAAAATCCACATGTCTTGGGGCATTCAAGCTGTTACCCATCTCATTCTCACCACTTTCCACATCACCACCACCATCATCACCATCCTACTGTCCCAATATCCCCTTCCTTCTCAGAGTCTCATTGTCCTGTGGAAAGAAATGCTCCGGTCCCTCCACCATGTGGAACAACAAGCAGCTCTTCCTCCACGTTTCATGACCCGGTAAGTATCTCCTGGATTGAATGTCTGGGAAATATTTCTAACTTTTAAATAAAGATAATGTTCCTATTTCTGAAATATATTTTTTTCAATCTGTACATTTAGAGCCATGTTTTGCAATTTTTTTGTTCTCAAATCTCATCTACAGTCCATGTTTTTGTGGTTTGCCGCCATGGGTATTTTATGAAGACCAAAATGATTCCACCTATATTTATGTAAGATTGCCTGCACAAAAACACAGGTGGTGGGACTTGAGGACTGGTTTAGGATATGCACCGTTACAGTATCGCCTAATTGTCAACCAGTCCCAACTATAAACAGTTTTTCCATATATGTCTAAACTGAAACAGAAAAGCCATAGAAATTCCATTGAAAGGACAACTGAAGTGAGAGGGATATGAAAGGACAACTGAAGTGAGAGGGATATGGAGGCTGCCATATTTATTTCCTTTTAAACAATACGCTTTGCCTGCCTATCTTGCTGCTCCACTGCCCCTATTAATTTTAGCCATAGACCCTGAACAAGCATATTCAGCTCAGATGTTTGAAGTCTGACTGGATTAGCTGCATGTTTGAGGCGTTTTATTACGCTACTGATGCATGAAAGATCAGCAGGATTGCCAGGCAACTGGTTTTGTTTAAAAGGAAATACATATGGCAGCCTACATATTCCGTATCCCTCTCACTTCAGGTGTCTTTTAAAGAGCCATTATACTTTTAAGTAGGAACTGTAGTTAAAATAATGTAATGAATAATTTAGTACAAAATGTATATATTTAGTAAGTGTTGGCCCTTTTTTAAATCTTTCCTCTTCCTGATTTACATTATGAAATGTAGCAAAGAGGGCATCTGACTGGAGAGGTTACTTAAGTTTACTAATGTCTTTAATGCTCCATTCACATCTAAGCAGGAATCGCCCGATTCCCGCAAACCGCTAGCGTTTTTACAAAACGCTACTCCTACCCTATGACAGTGTTCTCACGGGCGTTTTGTGATTATCGCTAATCACAAACTTGTTACCTGCAGCGGGTTGCCGGCGATTCTGGAGCGATCGCAATTAGCATGTATAGAACCGCTAATCCCAAAACGCTACTTCGCCCAGTGATTTTTCTGCGTTTATCACGGAAAAATCACTTCCGTAAAACGCTAGCGGTAATCGCTAGCATTTTGAGATTTCCTAGTGTGAACGGGCCCTAAATACTGCACATAAAGATTCTAGATTTGTATTTTAGGTTTCACTTCGAAAGTGTCCTCTGGTCAATACTCCTCAGTTCCTGTTTATGTCCAAAGCTGCTGCCTTATCCATACAGTGTTTTTCTGCAGTTAAGTTGGCTAAAAATTATCAAAGTCTGTATAATTGTATATGATGGCAAATCTGTATCGATGGACATGACTTCCATTTGTAGATCGAAACCACTGCAACTTGTTTAAATGAGACTGCAGCTGAAGACAAGGATGCTGCTATGCAGCCATTTGCCAGATCTAAACAAAGGGTGACTGCTGCCTATTGAGTACTGCAGGGAAACAAAATCAGTAATGTGTTATTGATCATAAGACACTTTTTTTAAAGCTGAACTCTTAAATCAAGTTCTACCTGGCCCATTGAATATTTTGTGAAGTTTTAGCTAGATACAGATATTAAATGGTTATACATGCAGGACCTCATTCTTGATCGATAAACTTGTATTGATGCAACCATGTATGTTCCTTCATATGGAGAAAGGAGGGGAGAAGAAGCATGTGACTTTGCACTCCTGTAGCTGACGAAGGGGGTTGTAGTGGTGGTATAGCAGAAATCCACCCAGTGGATCTATGATCCTGCTAGTTCAAAGTGCTCAGTTGCATTGCAGAATAATTCTGCAAGTCAACTCCTTGCCCATACAATTCTATGGGCCTGTTCACAGCACTGTAACTAATCACATTATTCTAACTCGCTGCATGCATGCTTTGCATTAAGGTCTATGGCCAGTCTTCATTGCAATTCACACTCATGCTAACGCGTGAATTATGCAACCGACCACTGTGAACCTAGCCTAACAGGATGTTTTAGGCTTGTAATAAGAAAAGACTATTCACTAATCCAACTACATGATGTCAGATTGGGCAACAATCTAAGGTTTGGATTTCAAAGCTGCCAATACCTTCTATTATAAGACGCTAATTTTTTCTTCATTTAGCTAATGTTTGGATCTAGCTTTAGAGTAGCTTTAGAGTACTGTTGTAAATAGTTGCATTGTTTTGCCAGTGACTGTTATTAACTGGTCTCATGTATTTTGTGGTTTACAGCAAGCCTTGCCTGTGGATCTGAGCAATAATGGTATACGAAACCACGGAAGCGTTAGTTTTCATAGCACCTCTGCTTTTGACCCTTGCTGTCCTGGTTCATCAACAAGGGCGACAGTTTATGGACATCAGTCAACTGCCAGTACAGCCCCTACCATGACTATTGATGGCTACAGTCCTGGCATGGTAGCACAAACGCAGCCGCCTCCTCAGACATCTCTTTCCTCCTGTCGTCATTTTATGCATCCTCCATGTATGTATATCAGTTTTATTAAGAAAAGCTGGGCTATTTGCTTAAGTCGTTGATACTGCATAGTTAACAATTAGCAAGCTAACAAAAAAGTACATTTCTTGCAAACATTGTCTCAAAGGGAGCCTGCAGTGAGAGTAATATGGAGGCTGACAGATTTTCCTTTTATGTTGGTTTTTTACACTTGTGGTGTGCATTAGCAAGTACGATGCCCCCAACACATCACACTGCAACCCACAAACATATGACCCTGCGGCAGAGTGCACCGATGAGGTCCTATGCATAGAGCTGCTCGCCTAGTGACACACTCCCTGCTGGATAGGAAGTACGTGATGAGATTCCCTGGGATCCCTGTTGTATTCCGTCATTCCACTGCAATGCCAGCAACCTTTGTCTCTCCCATGGACTTGCATTACTCCCATGGCTTCGAAATCCGGTAACACGCTTTTGCCCCAGCGTCGGCTTGGGCACTTCTGTTTGCTAGACCCCATTGCCTTGCATTACCCTGTGGTAAAAAGGTAACAACGCAGGTTTTTGCCATCCAAATCACATGCGGGGGAGACTCCCTGCATGCTGCAGAATTCTGCAACATGCTTGTGAATCCCTATAGCTGTGCATCTAGTTGCTTGAGAGATTTGAATGAGTCTCGCATACTGCTCTGCTAGCACCATGTCTTCAGATTCATACCGCCAATGTATGGAAACCTGCAAGGGGGGGGGGGGGGGGGGTTGTAATGAGAACTGGGGTAGGTAATAGTGGAATATCCGTATATTCTATCACATGCATCTCGTGTCAATTTTAACAGGCGGTGAATATACGCCTGTTATTCTTAATGCATTGTCAAACTTTGATTTGAATCACAGAAGACTCTAACATTACATTATAGCAGTTTGTATACTGACCACTGCTATAATGTAATGTTGGGTATGGAGCATTTGAAGTGAATTTATTGACAAGACTGGTACTGATCATATTTTGTACAACAGCTGATTTCATTCACATGGAAAGATAAATCTCTGTGCTGCTTTAGACGTATTTTGTGTAAGGGTACGTTTCCACTTGTGCGGCGCGATTTGCTTGCGGAAAACACGTCAACGAATCCGCATACGGTTGCGGATTCGTTGACGTTTCCATGCGGATTTTCACGCGGAATCGTTTGCAATTTTAGAAACTCGATTTTAACCATGTCAATGCCGGCAAGCATTGACATGGGTTTTTAAACTAAATTGCACGCGGAAACGATGGGAAAACCGCAGGACTCAAGTGCTTGTGGTTTTCCTATTTAGTTACATGACCGACGATTCGCCTGCGGCGTGCGAATTCTGACGGCTCTGCTGTACAGATTTTTTTTCTGCATAGCGAGCCGCACAGAATTCCTGACAAGTGGAAACAGCGCCATCCATTTGTATTGGTTGAGCGAATTGCATGCAGGAAACGCATGCAGATTTGCTCTAGTGGAAACGAGCCCTCAATGTGGGCATTGCAGATCCTGTTCTATATTCTGCTTAACAAAGAAACCTAAATGCATCTGAAAGTTTTTAGAGAACAGTCAGCCAATAAATGGTGGTATCACTTCTCAAAGTTTTTTTTTTTTTTTTTTTTTTTTTTTTTTTCTTTGACTGTGGTTGAAGCATTACATACAGTATATTTGTGTTGACAAAGACATACTTACCTGAACATAGTACTTACCCTGTTGCCTTTCTGCTGTGAATGTTTTATGAGCAGAAGCAATTTATATGTACATGTCTAGTTGTAATATTTGCTTGACACCTTCCTTTGCTATTTTTTTTCTTTTTTTGGTAGATGCTTCTCTTACAAGACCTCTCCACCATCAAACATCTGCATGCCCTCATGCCAACCCTCCACCACTGCCACCCCCACCTCCTACGATGGACTATGTTGTTGCACATCCAGTAGCACCTTTTCATCCATCTCTTCCCAGCCTTTCTTCAACACATCCTGTGCCTCCTGCACCCCCTTCCCACCATTTCACCAGTGCAGCTGCCCCTCTCGCCCAGCATCTAACAACCACCCATCAGTCAATGTCCCATCATATATCTGCAACGGCGCCAACAACTCAGAGGTTACATCCACACGAAGTTATTCAGAGAATGGAAGTTCAGAGGAGGAGACTTATGCAGCATCCAACGTAAGCACTTCATATCCTGGATTATTTTACTTGCTGTAATGTTCCTTTTATGGGAACATCTGAAATTCTAATTGTATTCTACCTTCCAGACGTGCTCATGAGCGCCCGCCACCACATCCACATAGAATGCATCCTAACTATGGGCATGGACACCATATACATGTACCGCAGACCATGTCCTCCCATCCACGGCAAGCTTCTGACCGGTCTGCTTGGTAAGTCATTAAAATTACATAAGGTTAAGGATTCAATTTTTTAACTTTTTCCCACCTATCAGTAACCGTGATGCCTCCTTTTTTTTTTTTCCCCCAATATTGGATTTTTATTGAAATAAGAATTGCTTGTACAGGGTGTTTACATAAACCTCATACATAAACAGAACCAGTAAGAATCTGCAAACAGTAAAAAGTCATAGCGATTCCAGTAGTACACCTTGTTACCTCTTTTAAGCAACATGACAGATTCTTTCCTCCTCTCTGTCCACACTTTTATTAAATGCAGTTTGAAGGGGAAACGTTGCTACTTTGCCACTGGATTTGAATAGCTTTATTTAAAAAATGGTTTCAGAGGAAGCTTTATCTATGTGGGTTTTTTTTTGTTTTTTAGTTTTTTTGTTTTGTTTTTTGTTTTTGTCTTGGTTTTGTTTTTTTACTTTGGAGCTGATTTTGTGGTCTTATTGACCATCTTGAGCGCTCACGCTGTGTTCAGTTTATCCACTGACAATTAGCTTGCTGAGCCCCTGGTTATAGATTGCAGTGCACTTACACTAATCATCTGAGTAGTCAGGTCATAGGTTGCCACTGTCTTATTGCAGATTAGTATTAGTAAGACACTCCAGCCAGTGACTAGGCATGTTTAATGAGATGCAAATCATTCTGTTTATGCAGATTCCATGCAAATATGTGCAGCTTGGAAATGGACCAATGGAATGAAGCCGTCTTGGGATTTAATTGGTCTGTTTTCAAGCTGCATAAAACTGTACTTGCCCTTGATGCTTCCTCTGTGTGCTGCCCTCTACATTATGTTTCAGCTCTTCAGCTTCTTCCTCCTTCGGGCTGTGAAGGAGGAAGTAGCTGGAAAGCTGAAACGCAACATGGAGGGCAGCGCAGAGAGGCGTGGCAACAAGGGTGAGTTAACTTCCCTACCGTGGTGTGCATCAATTTAAGGGGGGGGGGGTCTGACAAAGCTGTAAAAGGCTTTTGTGTCTTTCCAATGGTGTCTATAATCTTTCTAGTCACAATGTAGTGAAAATTGTTTTTCTGTGAAAGTCCAAAACTAAACATAAGATTAAAATACTTGTTTGGACTTGCTTGTTTCAGTTTCTGCATTCCCAAGCTAAACATTTGTGGGGGCTGCAAGCACTATTGATGAAACGGCTTATATTTTACCTTGATAAAGATTCAGACTATGGAGCCTAATACTGACAACCCCTAAATAGCCATACAAGCTTTAGGTCTGATATAGCTGTCACTTGTGATGAGTGTAACCCACATTGGGCCTCTGCTGCTGCTGAAAGAGCTAAAATCCTTTTGTTTGAATCTTACAGGGAAATAGCAATTGAAACTGGAGTGACTGCAGCCCCCTATCAAACTGGTCCCTTACATCCCCATCTGGCTCACTACCATCCACCGCCTCGACTTCATCACCTGCAGATCGGAGCCCTGCCATTAATGGTAAGATGCATTGGTTGAAAACCAAACGGTAAAGAAAATGTACAATTATGCATTCAGAATAGTGGTTTCTGGTGAATAGTGGTTTTCGGACCCCCCCTCCCTCACCTGGGTCCCCAATATGCGCTCCTCCAGCTATTCATTGCAGCACCCGCAGTATTATCAGGCACAGGCAGCCGGCTGACATGACTCACCTCTTTCACGTTCCGGCGTGCGTTTCACCCTCGTCACTTCCTGCAATGCCGTCCACTTACAGTACAGTGGGCGGCATTGCAGGAAGTGAGTGGAATGCACACAAAAGTGGAAGAGGTGAGTCATCCCCGCCCACTGCCTGTTCGACCCAACCCCCCCCCTCGCCACTGTGCCCAATACCCCTTTCATGTCTGCTACCCCCTCCAAGCTATCATATATTATGGGGGGTAATTATACTGGGGAGGCACGCGGCATCGGCATCGCACAAGTTTGCCTCAGGCGGGAAAAAGTCTAGAACCGGCCATGAGTGCATGCTTCGTGGAAATCCAGAGGTAGTGAATCGGCTTTGCTGAGACACTAATTACCTCACCTGTGATTGTTTGTGGTTTTCTGCAAAACATGCACTGTTGGTGGGCCCTGAGGACAGGGTTGGGGGAACTGTGCTATAGTGCCTTCCTGTTCTCCTCACGGTCCCAGTGTTCCTCCGCAGTCTTCCCCGTTAGTAGTTGCCTGCTCTATTCTGCTTTGGCTGGGCTTCAGAAGCACCCAGGCTCCCGAAGACAGGCTGCTCTGTACTGCACGAGTACCCTCTCTCATGCATGTGGCAGTACAGAGCCGCCTGTCTTAGGGAAGACTCAGGCTTCCCAAGACTTCTGATATCTCCCAAGACAAGAGATTAGAATGGAGGAGTCTGCGGGGGAACGAAGACACAGGGAGGAGACTGGGAAGGCTCTATAAGACCCAGAGCCTTCCCTCTCCTTGGAAGTATCTGTTTTTTATTTCACTTGAGATTTACTTAAAAATGAGTCTCTGATCAATGTGTAAAATAAAAAATAATGTAAGTATATTTGCACTATGTTTAATACAGCTTCAGCTAGTACAGTGTAAAGCTGTATACACCATTTAGCTTTCCTCATGTAAAACTATTGTGCATGAGAA